>NC_056598.1:2705649-2980649 GCF_018340385.1 Cyprinus carpio | reverse complement strand
ATTCACTATACTTTCTGCAGAAGATCAATCTGTCCCTGATGTTTTTTTTGGAGAGAAGTGGCTTCTTTGCTGCCCTTCTTGACACCAGGCCATCTTCCAAAAGTCTTCGCCTCACTGTGCGTGCAGATGCGCTCACACCTGCCTGCTGCCATTCCTGAGCAAGCTCTGCACTGGTGGCACTCCAATCCCGCAGCTGAATCGTCTTTAGGAGACGATCCTGGCGCTTGCTGGACTTTCTTGGACGCCCTGAAGCCTTCTTTACAAGAATTGAACCTCTTTCCTTGAAGTTCTTGATGAACCTATAAATTGTTGATTTAGGTGCAATCTTAGTAGCCACAATATCCTTGACTGTAAAGCCATTTTTATGCAACGCAATGATGGCTGCACGCGTTTCTTTGCAGGTCACCATGGTTAACAATGGAAGAACAATGATTTCAAGCATCACCCTCCTTTTAACATGTCAAGTCTGCCATTCTAACCCAATCAGCCTGACATAATGATCTCCAGCCTTGCGCTCGTCAACATTCTCACCTGAGTTAACAAGATGATTACTGAAATGATCTCAGCAGGTCCTTTAATGACAGCAATGAAATGCAGTGGAAAGGTTTTTTTGGGATTAAGTTAATTTTCATGACAAAGAAGGACTATGCAATTAATCTGATCACTCTTCATAACATTTCTGGAGTATATGCAAATTGCTATTATAAAAACTTAAGCAGCAACTTTTCCAATTTCCAATATTTATGTAATTCTCAAAACCTTTGGCCACGACTGTATTGTGATTCATTCATTACAGTATATTATTGTTTTCCGTCGTCTGGATATAATATTAAACATTTTACACTACATCAAAAAAAGTCTGTATAGGTTTCCTAAAATTAAGAGTGGTTCCTCACGATAACAATAAATGGTTCTTTTAAGAACTGTTTACTAAAATGTTCTTTAGGGAACCAAAAATGTTTTTTCTATGGCATTGCAGCCTTAAAAAATAAAGGTTCAAAAAGGGGATTTCACAGCGACTGTGATTAGTTCACAGTGATTAGTTCTTCAAAAAAAAAAAAAAAAAAAAAAAAAAAAAATTAATAATCAACCTTTAGTCTAGAATGTCCTTAAAGTATTCATAGTGTCACTGTACATGTTACATCTATTCCACATTGTTCTGCTTTTGTCTTATTATTGTTATTGCTAAATGTTTGTTCATCTTTGTTCTGAATCTCAGTGATATTGAGATGGTACCAAAGATAGACCTGCAAGTCCAAAATATCTCACAATGACATTCAGTATGTACTTACACACTACAAACTAGGCATCATCATCTGCGCACATGTATGTAGAGGTGTGCAAACCTGACGTCATTTGTTAGTGAGGCCAGCAGGGGGCGCTCAAATACTCTGTCCTTTGAGTCTCTGTGGTGTTTATCCAGGTGTCTTAGTCACTTGATTAAATGTATTAAATACAGATGGTTGCAGTTGCTGGGTGTGACGGGCTGTTTCAGTGGATCATTTAAGACATCTAAATAACATACTGTCTGTAAGAACATTGTGTGCTGTTCAAACTCACACAAAGTTCTCTCATTCTTAAACTGCTGAACACAATGAAACTACACATCTTTCTGTTTCCATAAGCGTGTTGATATTTTATTGAATAAAATCTAAATTCAATCTTTCCCCTATAATTTGTCCAATACAATGCATGTATCATAATCCTATAATATTAAAAATAATCAAGAAATAAATGACCCTAATTGCATGTATCAGATTAAAATAAATAAATAAATAAATAAATAAATAGTACATTTCTTCTCTTCTCTTTTGTTTCCTAATGTAGCTTTCTAATAAACCTGATTTATTTATTTTTTTGCTATGAAATCATTGGCTCACGTTCCTTCCTTGTACAGTATGTGCACACCTATTATTATAAGGGTTGATATAATGTGTGCACTCCAGCGAAAAAAATAAATTAAAAATTGAAAGTTGCGATTATAATTCATTTATGTGTCTGTTGTCTATCCTCTCTAGGTTTTATATGAGTGTAGTGTAAGTTGTGTACAGCAGTGGTTAGTACAAGCTGCGGGTGAAATGGTGACTTGTTAGATGTACAAAAAGCCTGTACCCTTCACAGCGCAGTCGTTTGGTGTTTTAAAACCAACACACAACATGATAATGACTGCTACACGAAGCATGGCAAGACCTCATCAGAGAAGAATAATAGTGGACAAAAACACACATCACAGTAACACACCAGTGTGAAATAACCAGAGTTTATTGGAATTACAACAGTTTTTATTGGCAAAGATAAACACACTGGTAGCTGCGATCCTCAAAATATATATCACTCTAAAAGTGCAATCTGTGTCTGTTTTGAAAATATGAATTTTCAGTACCTCACCCAGTAACACACTCAATCACTAAATCTACAAAAGAACAAGCTCCTCGTGACACTCTGAAGCAGTGCGGAAGTCCCCGTATTGTGTTCAATGCATTGTTAAATTTCAGATGATGGTTTGTTAGGTTTGTCGTCCTGGATTTGACTTGAATGATACAAGAACGAATCTTGAGTTACAAGGTGCAAAGGTCTTAACGCCACAGCTCTGTGCTGAAGCAAGGGCACAACACTGACATGAGAGCAGCGGCATTAGCAGAAATGACACTCATCCAAATATTTTCAATAACAAAAAAAGATTTTTCCATCAGTTTGATCACTGATATGATAAATAAATAGTAGTTGGCGGTAGCTACAATTCTGTTTCATACAGTATAACGTTTCTTAAACATGACTGGCAACATAATGAAAACGCAAACCTCCTTTTCTGAGGTGTATTACAGTTTAAAAAGAAAACCATTTAAAGAAATAATACAAAAAAAAAAACAATCCTAAATTATGTTAGCAATAGATACAAAGGGACAGCTGGTATTAAGGATATGGCAGGAATCACTTATTTTCCAATGCCTTCTGCTCTAACGCTTTCTGTGCTTCATGAGGTTTGAGAACGTACTCTCTGTACATAGAGTAGATCACTCCTGCAAACAAAAAGACAAAACATTGCATTAAACCATACATTTCTCTGTTCCTCTGAGGATGCATGTGTACGGTAAACCTAGCAGGCAGCTCACCTAGAGTCATGGCTCCCACCACGAAGCCCTGCGCAGCCACACGCATGTGAATCAGGTGCACGGACATCTTCGTGTCTCCTCTGCTCTTCAGCTTGAACAGTCTGTAAGCCACAATGCCAAAGAATCCGGCCAACCCTCACAGCGAGACATGACATATAATACACCAAACCGCTCAGGTGATGATATACATGTACAACGAGGACACTGTAAGTGTTAATGTGTTTTAATATACAGTAAAGCCATGTGACCTAATAATGAGATACTTGTTGCATATGTGAGAAAGTAACAAGGTATAATGTTTAGCTGGTTTACCTGCAGGGACAAATGGATTCTCTTTGGCTTTTCTGATAAACTTGGATTCATTGTCTTCGTATTCCATGACAGTCATCTTGGCTAAAAGGCAATATTGAATAAAGATTAGACATCATAAATTAAACGCCACAGTGCCATTCTGTTATAGGTTTATAAGTTGACACTTCAAATAATCAATAATGCGCCTAATATCAGCCAGTTTATCAAAATGGACAATAAATTAGTCAAGTATTAAGTTATTACAGGGACACAGGTTTTAAGGACTTCTGAATTATGAACCATATTGTACTGTAAAACGCAAGATTTTTTAATCATTACTTTTAGAAAGGTTATAACCATGACTTTAGGTCCTTTGTGTGTTGTAGCGAGAGGATTAATGATGTTTCAGAGAATACTTCAGAGAAACTGAAAGGAAAAGTTCAGCTGATGACGAGTCGACTAATGATACATGAAGGTCAAAGATGCACACAGGCCACTTAATAAATACAGTTTTTACACAGTTCTTACTTGAAACAAATTATGTACATATGTTATAAGATATGAACAGCAATGACATTCTTTTGATTTACATTTTATTATCAGCTTTCAGTGAAAATATGCGACGTTTGCTCTAGAGTTAGCCGTTTCTGAGAGCACACAAAATCACTGTCGCTCTTCGTAATTAAACTATAACATTTTATTATATAAGTAAAACCATCAAATATTAAATTAAGTTAATAATATACCTATTTAGGAAGTTTTCTGCTGCGCGCTGTGGTGGAGCTGTCCTTTTCTGCCGGTTCCCGGTTGAGAGCTGCTGGTACGCGTGACTTACTGCGTGCCAGGAAACAGTGATGTAATATGTCCTACGTCAAAGTGACGTAGCTATCTGTTTTTTTACAAAATAAAAGTTTTTTTTATTATTATTTATTTTTTTTAACGACTGTGCAGCGTAGCTGTTATATGAAACAATTAGAACAATGCGTTTTCGGAATATAAATTGTCTATTTTGTCGCGAAAAAATTATAACAATTGGGTCCATTGAAAAAACAACAACAATAACGGGAAATTATTTCATCTGAAATTGTATTTTGAAGAAATAGGCCTTTCAAACGAGTTTCTTTTCAGTGAAGGGGCGTGACCTTTGCGTGCGAGTGCCTGGTTCAGGTCAGGACAGCCTGTACTTTACGATTTATCTTCACAGACAGGAAATTACTCTGTTTATATACGTCTCAGTGTAATTTTAGGTTTATATTAGGTTGTGCAATATCATCTGCATCATATTTACGGCATTTAATGCACCTTTTGAACATGCCATCTTAATATTCTGTATGGAGTATGGTGAACAAATTACAGATAAACATATATTTACTGTACTGTTGCTAGAGTTACTGTACTGAAGTTCTGCTAAATCAACAGATGATCAGTGATTGTTCTGCTGCATCATTACCCTGTTTTATGGAGCTCCTGTTGATGCTGATATTAATCATCAATTACAAAAAGCTCCACAGGAACACAGATCCACTGTAGAGAACTTATTGTATAAACTCTGAAAACATGCACTTTAACAGGATTCAAAATATATGAAGTTTAGCTCTGGTATGTTTAATTTCTTAACTAAGGTTGAATACATAGGTAAGTATCTGTATGTTATGTCTAGTCTGAACTCAGAATTGACTAAATATATGAACAGATTAAATGCTCAGAATCTGAACTGTAATACTGAAATGAGTCGCTAGATGGCTTTTAGATAAAAGCTGAGTCACTGTGAATTTGTGTAATATAAGCAGTGTTTGTTTACTATAGGCATAGTGCTATATGATAGCCTACATAAGGTAATAATGAATGAATTATATATTACTGTAAATTACATGCAGATATAGGCCTTTGATTTCACTTATGTAAGCGTGGGTTATGTTATGCAACATATATGTTGACAACATTTAGTCTATTAGTAAGGATGATCCAGACAAACTTGCTTAAGGTGCTGAAAGGTGCAAAAACATGATTCACAGGTGGTGCCAAATAATTTATCTTTCTCTCTCTATACATAATTAAAATAATAAAAATAAAAGTTGCAAGCAATTTTATGGATGCACACTTGAAATTGATTCTTAATAGTTTCATAGTCTTCCTTTGGTGGCTTTGTAACCATGTGCTGTTTTATTTTGTTGTTCATGTTTTCATAATGTTATGTTATTCATGTCATGTTCATATTTGAACTGTTTTGCACAGTGTTGATCTGCTCAAAAACCAAGCTGTTTTGTGTTCATGATACTGAAGCAGAGATCTCGATTGTTGGGTTCTGTTTTAGATTTACAATTGTTTTTTAGTAGTTTTAAATGACCTGATTTTCTATTGTTTTCTGGTTTCCTTTTTGATGTTTTTGTTAAATTGCACTTGGATGCTGATTGTTGAATATACAGTATGTCCGATGTAGGCCAATGTGTGTTCATTACAAATTTGTCCAATTGATAATTAGGTTGGCTTTCTCTTTGCTTTGTAAGCCTTCTGCATGCTATTTTCAGTGGTTTTCAAAATGTTGAGGACAAAATCATATGTGGGAAAAAGTGGTAGGGTCCTTTATCACCCACAAATTATGCCTATGAAAAACATGTGTTAAGAGTAATAGGAAATTTTCAAATGTGGTGTCATAAAAAGAATTTAGACTGTTGTAGTAATAAGCAACGGAGAGAATGGTAGTTTATAATTTGATAGTTTTTATTGAAATTGATCCATATAAACACAATCAGATTATTAAATGCAAATCTCAAGAAAAATATCAGATTTCCACTTTGAAATTAGTAGATTCATGTGTATACTAGCTAAGTCAGTAGATGTTTCAAATAAAAAAGTACTTGTTTTCTGATATAGTTTTCTAAACTATGGATAATGCTGGTGGTGAATTGCTTCTTGCATTTCTTATTTGTAAGTTGTTTTAGACAGAAGTGTCTGCTAAATGAATAAATCTAAAATGTCAATAAAACATGCAAAGTAAAATATTAGAAAACATATAGGCTAGTGAATAAACCAAATAAGGAATAATGAAAACGTTGTTAAATGCAGTGGTGGTCCGTTAGGGTCAGCAGGGCCTTCTCTGCTGGCCCTATTAAAATAAAATTGTGGTTTAGGTATTTCCATTTGTGTAATGTCCACAAAATGCCCTATGATTAGTTTTGTTGAGGTTGAACTAGAATATCCTACATAAAAAAATAAAAAAAAGTCTGCAGCCTGCACTACAGATAGTGCTTCCCTTTTGTTCAAAGATATCACATCTGATTTGTAACGAGCATTAGTGACAGAATCATCAGCCAATCAAATTTTGACGTTCAATGACAGCACGCCCTCTTGGTCTAGCGTCGTGCCCAGTGCCACCCCCAGCGTTTAGTTGGGAATTTCCAAGGTATGCAAGTGAAATTCAACAAAAGGAAAATGACAGCCGCGGTCGCCAGCGCCTACACCAGATCTTGTTGCCAATCTACTAAAAATGCCTTTTTCAAGGCGCTCTTTTGCAGACAAAAGAGGAATAACTGAGAAACCAAGACCTACACCCAAACTGAATTCGCTAACAAAGGTTTTGTGCGCCATTTCAAAGATTGCAACTATGAGTGCTATGAGTGGCTGACAGCTAGCACCGAGCACAAGTTATTTGGTCATGTTTACTTTTTAATACCAGACGCACGGACTTTATTTAAAAGTGACAGGTGAGTGCTTTATTATTTTATGAGTATTGAATCATGCACATTGTTATGGAGGTGTATGTGGTGGTTGATAATATTGTGGCGTGGTGTGTGGATGTCCAGCATTTGTACACTTTTGCTGCTGTGGGCGCGTCGTCATTTAAGAGTGACGTGAATGTGCATAGTGAACCGTGTATTGGTGGATTACTTTTACTGATCCATGTAGGGAAATTTACTCTGCATTTAACCCACCCTAATCTAGCCTACTTTTGAAATTGTTGATCAGCTGTCATTGTTGTTGAGAGCCTGTGTGCGGCATAATATGGGAATTATATGCATATGGCTGCGTTAGCTGTAACAGAGATGTGTAAGATAGATGTGTAAGCGTATTTAATTTACAGTTGCTTACTGAAGGCCCTGACTGAAACCCCACGGTACGCTACTGGTTAAATGTCACAATAAATCTAAGATTCCCCATGTGTAAATAATCAAATATCCAATACACTGACAAAGCATAAAAATCTAAAAACATCTTAAACACCCAAGACAATTGATCAGCGCTAGTAAAAGAAGTTAATCTACATTCTGTATCCCAAAGCCATACTTATATCCTCCTGAATAGAAAATCATTCTTAAATGTGAATTTTACATTCTAAGCATAGGAATTACACTATAATTAAGATGACATGTAGCTGTAAGTAACCGAAGAGGTGTAGTCAACACTGCCTCTGCGTGATCCACTTCTCGAGCCGGTACGAGACCCTGCTCTGGATCCTGTACGAGAGTTTGTTCCCGAGGACACGTTGTAGGGGCTGCTTATGCCTTTGGAAGACATCGAAGTAGCCTGGAGCATCTTCATGCCATTGTTCTCCTCCACCATGCAGTTATCCATGGCATCTTTGTATGAGATTTTAAGTTTGGTTTTAGGACAGGTCAGGTTCTTAATGTAGTTCCTCGTGTCCTGCAGCTTCTGTGCCCCTTTGCCATCAAGCCATCCTCTTCGGATGGCCTCCTCAATGCTCACCCGGCGGCCAGTTTCTGGCTCTATGAGTCCACCCGTCAGGTACTGGAACTCCAGAAACCTCTGCCCTGCCTCGTAAGGCAACCATTTCTCCTTAATGGCCTCTGCGGCTGAAAGTTTCCTCTTGGTTTTCACATCCTCAAAACCGGCATAAGCCTTCTGTGCTGGTTTTAGCTTGACGGACATGTCTTCATCGATAATACTTTGTTGTACAGCATCCTTCAGGGAGAGTCTCTGGCCAGTAGCAGGATTGACAATCCCTCCAGTGCAAACCTGGGCTTCCAAGAGCCGCTGAGCTGTGATGTTGTCCACTATCCCACGTCGCTGTGCCTCGGGGATGGTTATCTTCTCAAGGGTTTCTGTATCAAAAATGGCTCCCACGGGGCTCTGGTCATCAAAAATATCAGTTGGAGGGGAGAGCGTAATGGATACGCTAGCAAAACGTTTGCGGATGGTTGGAGATGATGGCGCAATCTGTGTTGGACTGCTGCAAGTAGCAACATCCTCTGGACTGCTGGTGCAGATGGAAAGCTCAGAACCACTGCTTTTACTTGTGATCAGACCTGCAAACTCGTGGAGTGTCAGAGTGCCAGCACGGTACTTGTCCAGAGTTTGTCTATCAATAACTCCCCTATCTAGGGACTCTTGAATGTCATACTGGGTTCCAGTTTTGCGATCGACAATAAGTAAACGCTTGCTGCCATCAGATGTTTCGATAGTGATCTCCTCCCACTCACACTCTTGTTCCGAAAGTTCCAGGAAAGTGTCATAGTCGATTAACTCTCGATGGTACGCTTCTCGTACGGTCATCTCTTTGCCGGTGTCAGGGTCTACAATCACCACTCTCCTCTTGCGCAATGTATTCTTTTGAGACGTCATTTGCTTTGGCTTCTTCTTGTCCTTCAAAGGCAACAGGATAAGTCCAGTCTTGGGGTCTTTGATGCACCTCTTTTTCAACTGCAGATATGTGAGGTTCTCATGGGTGTTGGGATCAAAGAAACCTTTGGTGTCATCGCCCTCATATGTCAAAATCTCGTTCATTTCGCGGTCGAAGTAACCTTTCCTGTAAGCTACTTCCACATCAATCCGATGACTCCCTTTAGGATCAATGATGCCACCACTGGCTATCTGAGCTTCAAGCAGTCTAATCCCATGACCCTTCTCTATGATCTCTTTCTCAATTGCTTGAAAGAGTGAGATGATCTTTCCTGTTGCAGGATCTTTGTATCCTGTCACAGCCTTTTCAGCAGAAAGAAGCTTGTCTTTAAACTCCTTTCCCACAAGAGCTCTCCTCCATGCTTCGTCCACTGTCATGCAGACATTGTTGACTGGATCGATTATGAAACCGGAGGCAGCCTGGGCTTCCAGGAGCTCCAGGGTGGTTCCTCGCCGAAGTAGACCATCTTTCATGGCCTGGTAAAAGGGTAAGACCCTATCATTGGCCTCATCGTAGATACCAGCGATGCAATCAGAGCCACCTAGGTACGATCTGAGTCTGTCCTCAATTTCTTTGCCTGTTAGTTGTCCTCGGTTTACTTTATCCAAATCGGTCTGATCAAGCAGGTTGGAGTCTACAAGCTCTGTGAGAGAGACCTCACCACGGAGACCTTTCACTGTCAGTTTCTGATAGCTACTATCAGAGACAGACTGACTGGTTTGTGTACACCGACAACATGGAACTGGACGCTGTTGCAATAACTTCAGTTCCCTTTCCAAAGCCTCCTTCTTCATTATGAGCTCTGACATCTCCTTGTCCGAGCTCTGAAGACGACTCTTGTAGCGTTCTTCCAGACTCCTCAGCTCAGCAGTCAATCTTTGGATCTCACTCTGCAAGGAGGCCTTGTCTCTGTGTACTTTGTCTCGATCTGCCTCACTCTGTCTGATCTGCCCTTCCTTTAACTCGTATTGGCTTTTCCAGTACTTGAAATCCTTGGTTATTTTATCAATTTCGTCCTGGAGACGTTGCTTCTGTTTGATCTCAGTTTCCAAGGAGAGTTTGATGCGCCGGAGCTCCTCTTCGGAGCGCTGCTGCTTGTCTTTGTCTTGTTGCGACAGCTTCAGTTTGACTAGAAGACTATCTCTTTCTTGCACAATTTCTCTGTAGTTGGCATCAGATCGCTGGACAATCATGGATGTCTATGAACATAAAAGAGAAATGATTTATTGATGAACCATGTCAGATTATAATTCATTTAGAGGATTTAACAAAATAAAGAATTATAATACCAACACCATATTGATTCAAACATAGTTAGAATAGAACAACAAAATTATTTATGTTATCAAAGCAAATATTAAAAAAGCTTTTTTTGTGAATTTTTTTTTAACTATGCAGTGTTATGCAGAAAATGTGCTTTCAAAGGTAATGGATTATGCAGTAAAGTGTTATCCAGCAAAGCCATTTTGATATAGCTTAAATTGGTGATGCATTTTTGATTCAACTGATGTCTCTCAGAAAAAAATACCTCCGAGAACTGCTTTTGGATTTGGGCAATTTCCACCCTTAAACTTTCTCTCTCTTTAGTCAGTTCATTGATTAGTTCCTGCAGTTCCAGTGCTCTGTTATTGCTGGTTTGTAACTGGAATTGAATGGCAGACAATCGGGAAACGCTTTCACTCTCAATGGTGCTCAGGCTTCTTTTCACATCATCTCGCTCTAGTCGCACAGTCCTCAGTTCCTCCTCAAGCCGCAGACGCTCTTTGGTGAGATTCTGGGTGAGGCTTTGCAACTTCTCGATCTCGCTGGTGCTCTCATTTAGCACTCGACTCTTGTCTTCTAAGGTCTTGTAGAGGGTATCGTTGCGTTGATTGGCCTCACGGACAAGGGCTTGTTCACGCAGAAGCTGCTGTTGCAAAGCTTTCAATTCGGCATTGACTCTGTTCAGATTCTCGACTGTGATTTTATACTCCTTCTGGCTTCTCTCCAACTCATCTTTCGAATTGCGAAGCTCCTGCTCATACCTGCGTCCAGAGGCACTTTCCTGCTCTTGATGGACCCTTAGAGTGTTGATGGTAGTGGTGTATTCACAGCACATCTGATTGACCCTCTCCAGCTCGGTTTCGATCCTTTTCCTCCTTGTGAGTTCATCCTGATTACTCCTCTTCTCCTTTTCCAGTTCAGCCTGCAACTCGTTCACCTTTGTCTGCAGTTCACTGATGCGACTCTGCAGCCTGATGGCATTCTGTTCCAATGTGCTCTTTTCGTTCTTTTGCGTCTGCATGTCTCGCTTTATAATGAGTAGTTCTTGCTCAGAGACCTTTAGCTTGTTAATGGTCTCTGTGGTTGAAGTGTGCTTAGAGAGCAGTTCAGACTGAGACTGTCTGAGACTCTCATTCTCAACTTCCAAGGCTTTCCTCCGCCTGGTCTCGTCTTGAAGATTTTGGGTCAGCAAGGTAATCTCATGGGTCTTTTCCTGAGCAACTCTGTTGGCCTCTGCCAGTTCCACCCTGTGTCTTGTTTCAGTCTCTTCCCTTTGACGCATTATGACCTGAATCTGTGACTCCAGTTCCTTCTTGAACCTGCTACCCTCGGTTGCCGAAGACCTCTGCTGATGAGCATCCTCTTCTGCTTTTCTTCGTGCCACTTCAACTTGGGAGAATGAAAGCTGAAGCTTTCTGAGTTCCTCTTCCAGGTCTCTTTTCTCAGAGTTTAACCTATCCAGCTGAAACCTCAGAGTTGACGATTCCTCCTCCTTCTGTTGTGTTGCCTTGAGCACACTGGTCTTGGTGATGTGGATCTCAGATTCATAAGTTTGCTTTAGGCTATTTATGTCTTGGTTCAACTGTGTTCTTACCTTTGAGGTCTCTAATTCTGCTGCATTGCGGCGGGAGGCCTCATCCTCCAGCTGTAATTTCAGCCGTTCAATCTCCCGCTCTTTTTCTTTGATGGCCCTTTCAAATTGACTTTTGGACAAACTGAGCTCCTCCAGTTCTTTCTGTCTCTTGCGTACAGCGAGCTCATACTCCTCCTGCTGGTTGGTGTATCGCTCCTCAGCCAGCCTGCGTTTGCGTTTCTCCTCCTCGATGAGGAAGGTGAGGTGGGACAGCTCATCTTGTAACTTCTTCAGCTGATTCTGGGTGCTGTCCAGGCTTTCCTGAGTAGTATTGCATTGCCTAGCCTGGGTTCTCTTGATCTCCTCCATAGATATAAGCTCTTCTTTAGACTGGGTCAGCTCCAGCCGATAACGAGCCAGACTATCCTCCAGTGACTTGTTCTTTTGTGTTTGATCTTTAAGGTTGTCCTTGAGACGTTTTAGTTCTTCCTCCAAAAGGTCAATTTTAGTGTTCCGCATCTAAAAAAAAATAAAAAGTCATATTGAATAGTGTAAGATAAGGGTAGCAAGCATAACAAATTCTCACTTTTAAGAAAGCATTTTGATAATTTGTGTTTCCTTTTTGTTTCCTATATGTATTGCACTTGGTATCAGCACTATTAATACTGGTAAAACTTTATTTTCATGGTCCCTTCTGCTGACTATACAGTTAGTAACTTTGCAACTCTGTCATCTAGCAGTCATTAGAGTATGAGTAGGCTGTCTGCTTAATATCTGCTAACACTTTATTTTTATGCTCCCAACACACATTCTACTGACTATAAGTCACTTTGCAAGTACATGTCAACTCATTCTATTAACCCTATCATAACTGATTTGGAAGTTTATTTGGAAAGATATATTCACAATACATCAGATACAAAATTTACCTTTAACTCCTCCATGTTTTTCATCATTTCCCCAAGGAATCTGTAGTAGTCGCTTGACCGCGTCAAGAGCTCTATGTAGCGTGACTGCAGCTCTGCCGCCTTTAGTAAGACAGTTATATGTCAATGAAAGCAGAACGTAAATCACTTGAACTGTGATGTTAATTCATCATGTTTTGTACTATATGTGAAACACTGGACCTAATCTTTAAATCTTGGATGCAATATGATTACCTCCTGCCTCAGTTCAGTGGCTGGAGACTGCAGCATAGTCCTCTTGATGGGAATGTTGAGCAGGGTCTCCAGTCCTGCACTGTAAGATGCCAGCTGGAGCTCATAGTCCTGCGAAAACGGTTATATGAGACCTGAGACTTTTCCATAATTTGCATACACTTCATGTTATTATCAAAACAAGAAGTCTTACCTTTATGGAGGCAGCGCATGTGTCTGCATCTTTGACCACATCATCCACTTTTTCTTTCTTTCCTTTGATCTCAGAATACAGTGCCTGTTCATTGACAACATAATTTTCTCAATTAATTCTTTTATGCAATCTTTACCCAAATCCAAAATTCACTTTCTTAATTAGAATATATTAGTAAAATCTTAATTAGTCTAATGAAAATTGCACTACGGACGTACTTTACTGTGTTCCATCACTGAGTGGAGAGCAACAAGATCTGAACCACAGAGCCACGTGACCAAAAGGCCTTTTTTATGTACACCTCTTTTGAAATTCTTACTGTCAGAGGGTCTTGATGCTCCATGACACAACTGACTTAAAATAACTTCTCCACATTTTATATTTCTATCTTTGGTGATAGAGAGGCCATATTTCAATAGTGTAGTTTTAAATAGCATGACATAAGTATATTCCACCCAAACTTACTTTTCTTTCATACCATTTACAGGTATTTAACAAGCAAGTTAAGAAACAGAAGTAGAGCCTCCTTAAATTCAGATGAGAAAAAAAAAAGCATTTTCCAAAACATAAGATCAAATAGTGGGAGAACTTTTAAGCGCTTTCATACTCGCTGTGACGAGTTTCATTTAATGCGAAAAAGGTGTTCTCTAATCCATCTTTGAGCCTATGTTGAGTTTGAGTGAAATACTTGAGTACTGTTAAATCAGATACTTTAAGACTTTTTACCGAAGTGGTTTTAGAGTCGGTGACAATAATGGAGTCATTTCCGCTGTACAGTATCTCTACATTTACTTAAGTTTGGTTTTCAGGTACTAAAAACCAAACTTTACACCTCTAGTAAAAAAAGTGCCTCCATTGCAAACTCTCTGAAAAAAAAAAGGTACAAAAGCTGTCCCTGGGGCAATACCTTTTAACCTTTTATTTACCCCTAAAGAGTACATATTAGTACCTTTTATAAAGGTAATCTTGACAATGAGATCATTTCATCTAGAAAAAATCACCTCACTAGACTTTGTAACAGATTTAATAACACTTGACCAAATGTGGGTATTTTATTTTAAGTGTATTGAACTGACTTTTTGTTGGTTGAGGTGGTCCATCAAACTGTCTAGACTGTTGAATTTAGTAATCTGGAGGGTATCTTGGCGCTGACGTGTTTCCTGAATCCATTTGTTCATTATGGAGTTGGTTTGCTTGTAGTGATTCAGCTGTTTCTCCTGTTTCTCCAGGTCCCATACCCTGGCAAACAAGCACGAAAAATTATAGTGGTCATACTTTCTACATCTCTACACCATTTATCATTGTGCAACCCAAAAGTGCATGTGCAAATTCTTGCCAGAACTGCATATTTATCAATACCTGCTATCAATCTGAGCCACAATTCGGCGCCAGCGGTCAGTCATCTGTCCAGTGAGCTCTGAGTATCTGGACAGGTCAACATCACACTGGTGGAAAGATTTGTCTATTTGACTGTTCCAGTGCACGGCCTTGGACAGCTCAGTCTCCATAGCCTTCAAAACACCTTTCTTCTGCTCCAGCTCTGCTTTCATCGTCTGCACGGCACAAGACATAATCAAATAGAAATATATAAGTGACATGCTCAATCGTTTTCAGTCGTCGGAAGTAAAGATGAGCCATTTTTGGAGACATGCGATTATTGTGATGCTGATGTGAAACGAGGCTTTCCGTCAGCCCTAAAGAAATCATATTTATACTGTCTGAACAAATTAGACTCTTTTCAGGTCTCCGTCTTAACTCAGACTTAATGACTACAACACTGACTTTTATTTTAAAGCTGCAACATAATAAAGTGTGAAAAACATGGGTTTGAATACTTTCTAAATATACTGTATTGTAAATGTGTTATATTTTTTATTAAAGCCTTTTTTTTATATTTTAATAACTGTATTTATTTTAATTCTAATACTTATTTTAATTATTTAATTTGTATGTTTAAATAAATCTCCTAATTCAGTCAAAAATGACTTATTTTTTTTAGGCATTTGTTTCCAAAACCTTTTTTTTTTATGACGACCACCATTAAATTATTATATTTTACAAACAATAATCCTAATCCTATAATTTTTCATTCAGTGCATAAAACTCAAAATGTGTTTTAGGGTCAAAATGACTCAAAATTATGGTGCGTGTCACACACAGTAGTGTTATTTTAGTATTATTTTTGTAATATTATATTTTATAATATTATATATACATTTTTAATATTAAAATTTTCCATTTTCATTTTAGTTTTTTTAGTTGTTGTATGTTTTTGACATTTTTAGTAGTTTTTGTTTTATAAACAAATACATAAATGTCTATATAGTTTTTGTATTAATTATTATCTCAGTTTTAGTTGTAGTTATTTCATTGCATCAAGTTAAACTAAATTCAAATAAGAAATGTTGCTTTGGCAACTAGCTGAAATAAAGTTTTTTATAGTGTATTTTATTTCAGGTAACATTTATTTCAAGATATTATAGTTTTTTTTGTTTAGGTTTTAGTTTTAATTTACCATAATAACCCAGACACACACACATTACGTACCTGGATAAAAAAGACAAGGGGTCATATATATAAACATTAATATAAACATTAAGTTCACCTTAAGAGTCATGAGGTACTTTTCCACTTCTTTCAGATCAAGAGAAGAAGTCTCTTTTTCTGTCAGGCGAGCCTCGTGGACTTTAATGATGTCCTCAGCCTGCAGGAGGTTCTGGAGCAGAGCCTGAAGAGCAGTGAGCCTGGAAACACAGACAAATCTCTCTTGTGAGAAAAAAAACTGTGAGAAGATTACTGCTAATTAATTATTATACTAATACATTCTCCTGTCACACCTTGATGGAAAGAAACAACTACAAGTAAGCCATTCATAGGTTGATTAAATGAGAAAGCTTATATATGTTAGAGGTCAAGGAGACGCTGCTAATTTACACTGCAAGAAAAAAAACATTGTATGGATTTACAGATTTCCAATACTGACACCATAGTAACCATAGATATAATACTGTTTACAGCTGCTAATGAAGCCTCTGGAGATGAAACCCAATTATAGTAAGGGACATGCTCTAATCAGCTGACCAATCACAACAGACTGGGCCAGCCGACCAATCAGAGCAGACCTTTTCAGAAACTCTGGCTTTAAAGAGACAGAGCATGAAAAGAGGAGCTGCCTGCAGCAACGTCCAATATGAGAAGAATAATGCTTTTTGATTTTTAAATCATGTAAATACATTCTAGCAGACCCCTTTAAAAATTATGAATATTATGGGCACTTTAACCAAAATCGGACCCCCGAAGAGGACCAAAAAGTGAATCAGGAGAAAAAAAAAAACTGTTCTTTAGGTGCGCACTGTCCCTGTGCCTGAAAGAGAACTCAGATCCTTATTTTGTCCACTTTTGTCTCAGATTTTTTTATGTTCATACTGTTGCTCTTTTTGGACCTAATCCATTTCAATGTGCATTTTGGGTACAGCAAGATAGGAGTGCAATGGCATATTGAGAATAATGCTTTATTCCAAGCAAATATGTGTCAACTAGCAGTCATTAGAGTATTAGTAGACTTAATATCTGCTAACACTTTATATTTATGTCCAACATACATTCTAGTGACTGTAAGTACATGCCAACTTATTTTACTAACCTTGACCATAACCTGGCAGTCAACTAATAATCTTAGTTGACATGTAGATGCAAAGTTACTTATAGTTAGTAGAACGACTGTAAGTAACTATAAGCATACAAGTAAAGTGTAACCACGCTAAACTCTTATGTGATTCAAATGTCTCCTGTAGACAGTAAGGCATTTCAGCAGCTGGCTTAGGAAGAGAAAATCAAAAGAATGTATAGATGCCATATCGGTTGTTTTAAATCTTCTTGCCTCTGGATATAAGCATTTGAGAAGCCCTGCAGGCTGCCCAGTTTCTGGTTGATGTGATCCAGTTCAGAGCGCAGGTAGCGGGTCTGCTCTCCGCGTTAGTGCTTCCTCTTCCAGCTCTCGCAAGATCTTCTCCCCTCAGACGCAGATACTCGTCCCGGATGGAGTCCCAGATCACGATGGACACCCTGAGGACACGGACCAGACACAGATCGTTAGGCAAATTCTGATTAAACTCAAAACTAGCTCATATGAATCAAGAGAAGATGTGGCGAAAACAAAAACTATATTTCATCACAGTCCCCAATCTAACACTACCGCTATTAATAGACTTGTAGAAAACATTGCACTTTCATATAATATATAATCAGTAGTTGGCATAATAATCCACACATTCTGTTATTCTTACGCTCCAGGCCAACTATTTTCCACTCTGTCATTTATTCTATTATTCTGTTCTTTTTTTCTATGGAAGCCTGTTTCCTGTTTAGTTTCAATATGAAGTGGCAGTGGCAAAAAAGGATTTACAAATTATTTTCCAGTTGATCCCTTCCTGTAAATTCGGCTGTGTGTGGTGGAGAGAAAATGCCAATTAAAAATCACAGACTAGCCCCGTATATGTTGAAATGTCATTTTATTCACATAAGAAATAATTACTGTCTAAAAGGTGCTTTATGCATTTTTGAAACTTGAAAATTTAGGTAGACTTTCAATGCATAGACAAAAATGATTAGAGATTATAAAAAATATCTTCATTTGTGTTCTAAAGTCAAATGAAGGTCTTTTAGGAACAACACGAGGATGAGTAAACGGTGTCAGAATTTTGATTTTTGGTTGACCTCTCCCTTTAATTGACTCTAATGAGCTCTTAAAGAAGATTTAACAGCTTATTTTCTCCAGTCTGCGCTGTCAGTGATCACTCAGTGTCTTCAGTAAGATTTCGGAAAGTACAACTGTTTGTGTGTTATTCATGAAAGGGATAGTTCACCTAAAAATCTAAATTCTGTCAAGTTGTTCCAAAAAAACTAAACGAGTTTCTTGTCCTTCTGTCGAACACAAAAGAAGATGTTTCAAAAATATTGGTGACCAAACAGCTGATGGTAGCCATTCACTTTTTCCATGCCACTGAAGTCAATGGCTACCGTCAATTACGTCAGTAAACCGGCATTATTCAGAAATATCTTCTTTTGTGTTCAACAAAAAGAAAGAAACTCACACAGATTTGAAACATCTTGAGGGTGAGCAAATGATGACAGAATTTTCATTATAAGTCAGACTGTGTCTATAATTGGGACTGTTTATGAGTAAGCAATGCAGAAATCAGATCTTCATCAGTAATTGCCAGTAGCAGTGATGTTTTTGTGTTTGTTGGTACCTGCAGCAGCACCAGTCTTTTGGGAGCACTCCTGTACGCCGTTCTCCGTCAAAGGCACGTGGAGGTGCTGGATCAAGCCCGACTCCGCCGCCTCCACCCTGCGTCTGAGAGCACTCAGATCTGACATCAGACTCACGTTCAGCCCTAAGCTCACCAGCTTCCCGTTAGTCACCACCGCCCGCCTTCCCATCTGCCTCCACCTTCACTCACTTCTGTTCTTACTCCTCCATTCTCCCCTACAAGACAAAACAATAACACGACAGTTAGACGGGCTGCTTTGTAAAGCAACAGTAAAGGAATGAAGGTGTCCTAAAGCAGGGATGGACAGCTATGGTCCTGAAGGGTTTAACCTTAGTCTCGAAACATCCTTCCTGTCATTTTCAAGTATATGTTTAGGACTGAAGATGAAGTCTGAACAGTGGTCCAGGACCAGAGTTGCTCATATTTGTCCTGAATTAAATTGTTAGTTAAAGATATGGATGAAGGACCTTTTTCTAAATTCTTGTTTAAAAGTATAATAATAGTTTAAATACCTAATATTATTGTGTTTTAGGTCTCAATTTGCCTGCACCACTGTTATTTTAGTATCACTGAGATACTATTATAGTTTTAATTAATATCTTGAATCTATATTTTATTTTTAATAATTACATAATCATTATTTATTTTATTTTTATATTTTTCCCCCATTTCATTTAATTTTAATTTAATTTAATTTATTTATTTATTTTGGTGTGTGCGTTTTGCCATTTTTAGTAGTATTTTTAAATTTTTTTTTTTCTAAAAGTTCTTGTTTAAAAGTAAAATAATAGTTTAAATACCTAATATTATTGTGTTTTAGGTCTCAATTTGCCTGCACCACTGTTATTTTAGTATCACTGAGATACTATTATAGCTTTAATTAATATCTTGAATCTATATATTTATTTTAATAATTATATAATCATTATTTATTTTTCATTTTATTTTTATATTTTCCCAAATTAATATTTAATTTAATTTAATTTAATTTAATTTAATTTAATTTAATTTAATTTAATTTAATTTAATTTAATTATTTTGTGTGTGCGTTTTTTGCCTATTTAGTAGTTTTTTATTTTTTTATTGTCAGTTTTTTTTTTTTCAGTTTTTATTTTAGTTATTTTACATCAATTTAAACTAAATTGAATTAGCTGGGAAAAAAATATATATATATATGTGTGTGTGTGTTTGCGTTTTACTTTATAAGAAGAAGAAGAATAGTTCATTTTATTTCAAGAAATGAAACTATTTTTCTTTCATTGTTTTAATTTTAGTTTCAGTTTTAGTAAACTATAATAACTCTGGCCCGAACTAAGAAAAAAGACCCAGATCTGTGATCTGAAGCTTTATCGAGAGAGATCAGCTAAATCCCAGTGAAGCTGAACATTGAGTGTTATGTTGTGTAAACGGATTCATTTTCATGCATCCAACATCAGTTTGCAGATTCAGGCAGATGTATGCATGAAGTCATAATTTAGGTCACTTGTCTATTTGTGTTTGTGAATGAAGTAAAAAGATTATTTCGGTAGACTGACATTTGTGTAGAAAATAGCCAGTCAATGGACTTCAGTATTAACAACTTTAACTGTTTTTTAAAGACTCTTTGCATTGTTTTTCTAATCATATTTACTTGATGGTAACTCCCTCTAGAGACCCATCTCTCTGGATTAATAATAAACATTAATCACTGAAGTCAAACATCACATGTATACTGATCATAAAGAGTGTCTTACTGTAGCTGGGCAGTTGGATCACCAGCTGGTCATAATGGGTCTGAGCTCCCACGTACTGCATCTCCATCTTCCTCTTGTCTTCATCGCTAAACATCTCCGAGCCGAGACTGTTCCGCATGAACTCCTGGTAGTGGAGCTCCAGGTTCTTAATAATGTTGCGATACTCTTCAGGACGCATTCGTGACAGCTAAAACAGACAGGGAACGAGACGCACAAAAATGATGGAGACATTTGTGAAATATAATGCTAAGTAAAAAGCGGGGTAACGGTAAACGGCATAGAGTGAAAGACGCATCCGATCAATTCATACCATTGAGAGTGTGAGGGAGTTGATGTATTGAATGTCCTTCATGCAGTACTGCCAGGAGATCAGACTCTTGATGTTGATGTACAGCTGACTCCAGATGGACATGATGGCTTCGTAGTACTGCTCGTTCCTGTCAAGCAAGCAGTTCATCAGTGCATGTCTCGTTGCACTGTGATCTGTGTGCATGCGTGTTTTTGTCGTACTTGTTTGCCAGACTGATGCTCAGAGGGTTTGGAGGTGGGATGAGCAGACACACTGATGGGATGAGCATTTCCAGTCCTCCAGGTCCAGTCACGTGCCACTTACTGCGCTGAGAGTTGTCTTTCAGGATACCCTCGTTCCCTTTCATAATGCCCTTCTGTAAAAGTCAAACGGCGTTTCAGTGCTTCATATGTGACCCTTGACCAAACCAGTCACAAGGTTCATCTGGAAGCTGAATAAATAATCTTTCCGTTGATCTATGGTTTGTTAGGAGGACAATATTTGGCCGAGATGCAACTATTTGAAAAATCTGGAATCTGAGGGTGCAAAAACAATACAGGCGCCATATCTTAAAGAGATATGAATCACTTTATATGATATAATTTAGGCTTTCAAGCACACATACAGTACATAGAGCTCATGAAATATGGAAAACACAGAAGCTTATTTACCACATGTGATGTGCTCTATGTATGTGCATATCGGTCAAATATAATTCAGGCTTTTATGTACATCATATAAAGTGATCATGTCTATTCACAAGACTTGGTTTAAATCGCTCGTTTTATTTAACACCAGCTTTATGACCATTTTGAATCTTCTATATTTTTGGCGACCTGGACTTTCAATGGAGGGACAGAAACTTAATTCGTGCTTTGAAGACAAAACAAAGTCTAAAGGGTTCGGAACAACATAAGAGTCGTTAAATGCTGACAGGGTTTTCATATTTGGGTGAAAATGTCCCTTTAACAAAGTCAGCGTTTGGGACTGATGGTCATGTTTAATAACGGATGTTTCCTCTTCAGCTGTCCTCCTACTTCTGAAGTCATTGCACTGGTTAAAACAACATCATATTGGCACTCTGTTGGGAAATCACTTGCTGAGAAAATGGTTTTACAGCGTGCCACTTCTTAGTAATGGACATGTTAATCATCATATTTTAAATTGCATGTCACATTTTATTATCATAATTAAAAAATTGGTGATTTGCAACAAAGTGGCAGTTAATATGTGGCTTCTAGTGTAAATGTTATAATGCCATCATAAATTGCATAAATCAACACTGCAATGGCACATTAATATAGAAATCTACTAATGAGCGGTCACATATTTGTAAGTCATATTTGTAATTTATTTGACTTTAATTTATTTGATTTGTAAGTCATTGTGTAACTTAAATGTGAAGCTAGTTGTGCACCAGATGAAGACTTTTCATTCATCTGTTATAGACTTTTCTCAGTTTAACTAACATGCTGTGGGAAATAAATCACTGTAAGTCCTTCTGAATAACACGTGACTATATAAATATAGATAGATAGATAGATGGATGGATAGATAGATAGATAGATAGATAGATAGATAGATAGATAGATAGATAGATAGATAGATAGATAGATAGATAGATAGATAGATAGATAGATAGATAGATAGATAGATAGATAGATAGATAGATAGATAGATAGATAGATAGATATATTACAATAAAGAGACATCAGTCTGTGTGTGTGTGTGTGTGTGTGAGAGAGTGACTGACCTGGTCCTGTTTGAAGTCACACAGGGCTTTGACGATGACCGGGCCGCTGCTCTTCTCCTCTGGGTTACGAGGCTTCAGACACACGATGTTCTTGGACTTGCTGACCAGCGTCTGAACCTGCCTCTTACTCTCCATGATCTTCTCTTTTTCTTTCTACACGCACACACACACACAGGCACAATTACTTAAACACTGATGAAGAACCGGAACATTTTCTGTGCATGCAGTGATTTGCATTGTGCAGTCACATCATATTTGTTACGTCATGTGTTATTTCTTTGTAGATTTAACTCTACTGGTGTTTGTTTTTGGGATAATCTGGTCAGACGTTGCTGTCTCACCTCCAGGTTTTTGAGCATTTCTGTCAGATTCTCCAGAGGTGTGTTCTTGTCACAGATGAACTTCTTACGGGATGCTCTCGTGGTCTTTCTGCAGTCTGGTGGTACCTCCCCGTCTCATTGGCCTCTTGAAGAACTGCAAAAGAATAATAACAAAAATAAAACTCCTTTCATCCTTTGCTCACCTTCAGGTCCACACCCTGTATTCATTAGTTTTCTCCATAGAACACAAAAAGAGAGATGTTGGAGAAAGGATTGGTTGCTGTTTTCCATGCAATTACAATAATGTGGATTGGGGCTGAAGTTTCAGACACAAAATCACTATGTACTGAAAGTATCACCTTATGCACCATATATTCCAAGCCCTCAGAAGCCAAAATCTTTTTGAATAAAAAATAAAAAAAAATTAATTACTAACAATACTAAAAAAAAAAAAAAAAATAACTTCTCTTCTTTAAAATAAAACAAAACTAATCCTAACCTAATTTATGGCTACTAAGAATTGTTTACAACAAAACTGGACTTAAATACATTTGAACACTTAAGCATGTACCAGGTTTTTATTTTATTTTTATTTTTTTTAGCATAAACATGTTCATTACTTGAAATATAATAAAATAGTTGCTTGCAACATTTCTCATTATAACTTAGTTTAACTTGATGTACTAAAATAAATAAAACTGAAACTAAATTAATATTATATTTATTATACGTTATTTGAAATAAAATTAATATTTGTATATTTAAAAAAATTACAAAAAACAACAAAATTACTAAAACTTTAAACAAAATTAACTGAAACTGAGAAAAAAAAAATAAAACAAAAAAAAAAAAAAACAATGATATCTATATATATATATATTATATAATGCAATATATTAGAGCAAATATATAATTAATTTTTTTTTTTTTTCAAGACAGCACTTCTTACTTGGCTGTAAGCAGCGTTCTCTCTTCAGATGAATATGGATGCACTGGTGATCTGCAGTAACCCGCTCCACTGGGTTTGCAGTGTGTCCATATAAGCCCTGAAAAAAAAAAAAAACGAAAAACAGTGCTTATTCGTAGTGATGTGCAGAAATTCCCCATACAATATTATAAAACTATTGTATAAACTGAAAAAAAAATATATATCATACAAAATAATCATCTTTGTAAATTTTAGTGTGGTGCCACGTTACAAAAAATTTATAAGTTCAGAGTCATATTAGCCACTTCTCTGAGGTAGTGGCATGAATGAATTGACAAAGTTTTTGTCACAGATGTTGTCATTGCTCTAAGTTGAGCGTGAAGTTGTTTCCTCACCCTCTATCTTGTCAGATGCAGGGTGCTGGTTCTTCAGGATGATGTCCACCTTTTGGCCTTCAGTTTATTCAGCTCTTTCTCTTTTCCTCTTCAAGATCACTCATCAGTTTCTGGAAGGAAGGATGTATTTTATCAAGCTAAAACCATCAAGCATTTACATGACAGGAAATAACTGTCTGGCATGGTCAAGAAATACTTTTTTCATTGTCTTAATTTCACTGAATGTGATTTTTTTATGTTTTCCCATGTGTACATTGATGTTGTATTTCATGTTTCTCAGAATTGAGCAAAATTCAGAATTTGAATTTTTTGTGTACAACCGCCACCTGATCACTTGAAACATAAAACAAAAGCTGAAGAAGCAATTAGTGTTCTCTTTCCTGTATTTTTTGAATTTTTTGTGTCCACTAAATTAATAAAGAAATGTTTGCAGTAGTTTTTAACTAACACTTTGAAAGATTCTCAGTTCATTTGGGTCAAATGACACTGTATCACTGAAACATGCATTTACTGTAAAAGCTGAAATTGTGAAAATCACTACTATAACCAATTCAATAATAGCATTTGGTGATCATAATTGCATTTGCTGTATAATATTTTCTAATGCTTGTGTGTGTCTCCTCACCGAGTAGCTCTCCTGTTTTCGTGGAGGATGTAGTTGTCGATGTTTTTTATCGCCCCAGTCGAACACCAGCTCCTCTTCCTCTCTGTCGTTGACCCATATGATGGCTCTGGAGATCTCCTCGATGATGTTCTGCAGGTCTCTCGCAGCTGAGCCGCACCGCGCATGGGACAATTTTCTACATGTAAGAAAGAAGAAAAGATCAGACTGAGAGAAGCGCAAACACTGGAGAGTACTGATCTGTTTGCTAAAATAGTTGCTACATAAATATTCCCATTTTATACACTACTGTATGTAGTTTTAATAACTCTACTATTATTCTGAAATGTGGTAAATAGTAATTATAAAAAATGAGAAGGGGAATCGAAACAGAACACATTTATATATAAGTTACTTGATCAATTGAATCGAATCACTTGCAATGGACTCTGATCCAAAGAAGTGTAGAAACATCTCAAAGATGATTAAAGAGAAATGAGAGATGTTTCATTAGCTGACCTGTAAACTGTCCCACTCTTGGTCCAGAGCGTGGAGTCCGGCCTTTTCTCTGCTCTGCATCTGAAGCAGAAAAGAGTCTGTCAGTAACAATGTTTATCATTCTTACGGTGAAATATATTATAAACAAACACTTGAAGCAGTAGTATTATTTTAATTTATTTGAATGTCATTCCATTTTATTGCCACTTGGTCAAATCAACATTCAAAATTCACCATCGGATCACGGAAATGAAGTGCAATTTAAAATGCATTCTCAGTTCTCTTTTGACTAACATTCCCCAGTCACCCAGGCTTGTTGTTTTAGCATGCAAAACACAACATACCAGTTCATCCCGTGCTCTGTCTACTTCCAGGCTTCTCTGGATTGAACTGTGGAACTTGTTGTGATTGAGGAATTGTTGGCTGATGGTCTCCGCATCATCACCGAAGGATGCCCGTCTCAATGAGTCTCTGCAACACAAAAAAACAACACACAACCCTTTCAGACATGTGCCTACAAACACAACCAACTGATTTACAGTCTTCTGGAGCGTCGCCTCATTTTAAATGCAGTAACATATGGTCAAACATGGCTCAAAACAGCAAATTAAGTATTAAGCTGGGTTAGTTAAATAACTTTTAGTTAACTATCAGCGTATGTGATAAACCACAGCAACTGTGAACCTAACTCTTCTAGCATTTTAGATACAGTTTCTCCTTTATGCTTAAAGAAGGTTAAGGAAAACAGTCTGACACCGTGGTATAATGAGCACACTCGCACCCTAAAGAGAGCAGCCCGGAAAATGGAGCGCAGCTGGAGGAAAACAAAACTAGAGGTATTTCGTATTGCTTGGAGGGAAAGTAACCTATCTTACAGAAAAGCATTAAAAACTGCTAGATCTGATTACTTTTCGTCTCTTTGAGAAGAAAACAAACATGACCCCAGGTATTTATTCAATACAGTGGCTAAATTAACGAAAAATAAAGCATCTACAAGTGCTGACATTCCCAACCGCACAACAGTAATGAGTAATGAGATGGGTGCGCTAGATGAGTAGAGATGAGTGCGCTATAGATCCCTTGAGGAACAGTTCCACCCATACTCCACCAAAACACATAAAGAATTGTATAAACTTGTTAAATCATCTAAACCAACAACATGTATGTTAGACCCTATTCCATCTAAGCTCCTAAAACGAGGTGCTTCCAGAAGTCATAGATCCTCTTCTTACTATTATTAATTCCTCATTGTTATTAGGATATGTCCATAAAACCTTCAAACTTGCTGTTATTAAGCCTCTCATCAAAAAAACCACAACTTGACCCCAAAGAGCTAGTTAATTATAGACGATCTCGAATCTCCCTTTCTGTCTAAGATACTAGAAAAGGTAGTATCCTCACAATTATATTCCTTCTTAGAGAAAAATGGTATCTGTGAGGATATCCAGTCAGGATATAGACCGTATCATAGTACTGAGACTGCTCTCATTAGAGTTACAAATGACCTGCTCTTATCATTTGATCGTGGTTGTATCTCTTATTTAGTGCTATTTGGATCTAAGCGATGCGTTTGACACTATTGACCACAACATTCTCCCATCTCTCCTTCACCGCGCTTATTTACCGCTCGCGCTCCGTTCGTCTCACTGACACATTTTTTGAGCAGCTGATGTGTGATCTCTCTTTAGGACTCGTGGCCAGTAATGCTAAAGTGAAGTGGTTTTACTGGCTCTCTGCATCTTACTAACGGCGTTACCTGAGCGCACTGAAAGAGAAGTGATCAATCATAAAACAATCATAAAATTGTCATTAGGAAAATAATTGTAGATTACAAATGATTGATTATTGTCAAGCAGTGTATTTGATTTCTTATAGCAAATTCAAAGTAATAAATAAGATAATTCCTTGTTAAAAAAATAAATAATAATAAATAAATAAAAAGAAAGAATAATGATTATGATGAGACATACGTAAAATTATTGTATTTGACATTTCTGTCACTTCTAAAATGATGGCTACGGCCCTGGGTGTGACAAAAACGTTAGCTTATGCATAATACTTTTAAAGCTCTTTTTTAAAATCTTGGCTTACATAAATTTTTACATATGGCATGTCATGCCATCGCATCATTAAACTAGAATCTAACAATGGACAAAGGGTTTTTTTCTCTCTCTAACTATAAAGGCTGCTGTGTAACTTGCCCCCTGACTAAGCACTTAAAGAATTTAGGGGAAGCATTTAAATCATCGTGTGAATGCACTTAAAGAATGCAGAATTTATTCGTTATAATCGAATCGAATCAAATTTAAACGTCAATCGAATCATTCTAAATTTGCAAAAATCATTCTTGAATTGAATCGAAAACCTATGAATCGAATCGAATCACTGTCTACCCAAAGATTCACAGCCCTAGTCAGTGGAGACCACAATAACAGGCCGGTGTGTAAAACTCTCGGATGTATTTTAAAGATTCTATGCTGCGAACTTTAAATATTTCACATACTTTTGAAAATCCAGCGTTTAGTTGATTCTGATAAGCGCTCGTCGTCACAGCTGTAAACAAAATGGCTTTCTTTTTTTGTGAGGGGAGTTTGGGCACCACGGTATCTTGTTTTCCAGGTGGCGCACACGTCTCATGGAAATCCTGTAGAATTCAACCAATCCAATGACGACTTCGACAGTCCTGAAGCGTTTCCACTTTTGTGTCCCATATGCATCAGACGTTTAGTCAGCGGTCCGTGGGCGTGATGTCTGAGGCTGAGACTAGCGGAGACCAGGACAACTAGATGAGCCCCAGATCCCCTGTAAAGACCTTGTCTCAGACGGCCACCGGGACAAGACCACAGGAACCAGTTGAGTCCTCTGCACAATCTGACTTTGCTGCAGCCTGGAATTGAACTGCTGGTTTCGTCTGGCCCAGAGGAGAAACTGGCCCCCCCCGACTGAGCCTGGTTGGGGACACTTCATTCCCGATATCGTTGACTTGATTGCACAGATACTATTTAAACTGAACTGAGCTGGATGATGACATCACTGAATTCAATGATGAACTGCCTTTAACTGAAAAATGAGTGCTTACTATTGTCATTTTGCATATTGACACACTATTTTTCATAGTTAATGCTGTACAGTTGCTTTGACACAATCTGTATTGTTTAAAAGCGCTATATAAATAAAGGTGACTTGACTTGACTAACCTGTTCCAGTGGGTGTGAATTAGAATTTGGTTCAGAACTACCAACATGAGTGTTTAAAAGTGTTTTAAAAACTACAAACAGGGCAAATGTTTGAAAACCGACTTAGAGCCTTTTAAAGACACAATTATGATCTGTTAGTAAAGATCCACTTTTTCTTTAAGTGCATGGAATAAAGGGGACACGGCCACAGATAACAATAGGTTCTACTGTTGTAATATTCATTTCCTGTGTTTCTTCCTGTTGTTCAGTCATTCCCCTAGTTAGAGAGTACCTTCACCACCTGCGTCTAGTAACAGTTTTAACATTATCATGCGTTTATGTATAGAGATAGACTTCCTTTTCCTCAGCTCATTGTCGGTTATTGTCTTTCTTTGCGTGTTAAGCATTTCCATTTCCATGGGTTTCCCCATGCATTCCTGTGCTGCTGAATATATCAATAAAAGCTGCAGTTAGATCCACGTCTCTCCTCGCAACACTGTGAGAATGAACAACTTTATAACACATCTGAATTTATCTAGCAAAAAAAATACAGAACGGATAAAATATATATATATTGCACAACAGCCCAGTAGGTCAGCCCAGTAAATAACAATTATGTAAGCAAGACGATGTGCAATGCTTGTTTTGGGAAGCAATTCCTTCTGTATTCCTATTTGGTGCAGAAATGATTCGTGGTTCAATCACAATGTGTTGTTCTTCATTTGTGTCTGAAAGCATGTAGCTGTTTAAACAAAAGTTAATAATTAGTGTGATTTATAGCCTCTAGGTGGCAGTGCTTAATCATTACCATCAGCTGTGGACCCTAAAGCGCCTCTTTCACTCTGATCTCAGATCAGTTTCGTGGCTTCTTATATAATGTCTGGATCAGGGTCTGCAGGGAGGGCCGCGCTGTTGTTTTTGGTGACTGTTGAGTTATTTGAAGTATTCGTCCTGACAGAGCTCAGTGCAGATAAGAACACAAACCACTCCGAACCCGTCTCATACCCCAGTCATTCTCACCGCTTTTGTTTGGTTTATTTTGCTCCAGACACTCCCTGTTTTTTTTCCCTCCCTCCTTCCTGCTCGGACCGAAACAATACATGCTCTGTCTAACCTGTGGCAGGGGTGTGTGTGTGTGTGTGTGTGTGTGTGTGGTGTGTGTGTGTGTGTGTGTGTGTGTGTGTGTGTCACAGGAAGATGATCAGAACACACCCTTTGTATGCAGTATATGGTTGGTTACCAAGAAATAAAACACAATAAACAAGCAAAGTGCCTAACCAAGCCTGACGACACAACACTGAGTGAATGTGTCTGTCCAGCTGAAGAAAATGGCGGAGTGATGAAAGTTGCAGAAAGTATTCATTCATGTCTAACTTCACACAATCAGTGCAATCCAGTCTTGCAGGGTTTCTGCAAGTTTGACGAAGGTCATTTTTTAAGACCAAGCAAAAAGAAAAATGGTCACACTTTGTTTTTAAAGCTCCACATTCTCTCTACAATTTTTGCCTTGATAATTTGCTGCTTATTAATAGTTAGTAAAGGTATTGTTTACTTAAGTTTAGATATTGGGTAGGATTAGGGATGTAGAATATGGTCTCCTGCAGAATATGTGCTTTATAAGCACTAATAAACAGCCAATAATAGGCGTGCTAAAAAGTACTAGTTTAACGTGTTACCACAAACAATGAAGGGGAAATAAATAAATCAATATGTTCTCTTACTGTAACTGTCCTAGGTAACACACAATGAGTTGCATTAGCAACATATCAAAATCTGACTTTTTTCAATTATTATTTTTTTTATTCATTTCAACAATGAATAAATAAATAATGGCTTGAACATCTCTGCTCCCAAACATTAGAATATAGAGTAATTCTACAGTGCCTTCTGATCACATTGAAAAAAGTGATGTTTTTTCGGTAACACAAAGTATTTTAGGGTCTCTTAACTAGTTTTTTTTATCTGGCATGCATATTAGCCATTTATTAGTAGAGATTCAGCTCATATTCATGCATTATTCTGCATCCCTAATCTTACACGACACCTAAACTTAACAACTACCTTACTAACTATTAATAAACAGCAAATTAGTAATTTATTGAGGTTAATAGTGAAAAAGTGTTCCCTATTCTAAAGCGTAAACCGGTTTTTTCTTAGCATTTCTGTCTTGTTTTTTCAGTGCGAATGTCTAAAGGTTCTTAAATCAAGACATGTTTACTTGAGAAGCAAAAAGTCATGTCCTGTTTCCTGTGGAATTTTAATTATGATTAAAACAAGAACACATATCTGCCAAACAAAGTAATTAAAGTTCATTAAAAACAAGTTTTCATACCCGCTGACAGATATTTGTTGTTGTTTCAAGCATAGTTTTGTTCAGTTTTTTAAGTCTTCATTTTACTTTTGCATCTCAAGTAATATATCTTGATTTAAGGGATTTTTGTGATTGAAAACAAGAAATACTGAGGATGACGTTTTTGTTTTTGCAATGCATGCAACAGATGATGCCACAAATTAAGACCTTTAAAGACCCACAGAAACCCTGTCTTGCATTTTCTGCCACTCATTTGCTTTTAAAAGGGTGTGTGTGGTGGGAGTGGCACAGAAACGCCAGGTGTGTCTCCTGCTGTAGGTGTGGACAACAAACAACTCCATCACAAGTAACAACGAGTTACTGTCAACACAGGTGATGCACTCCTCTCTGAATCTGAATGTGAGATAAGCACTGAACCGGCCTGGACTGAGGTGTGAGAGTAAATTCCAGAGAAGTGCTGTCATCATGGGCTGCACGGTCTGTAAAACCCTGCACAAGTCTTTCAGCAGGGTGAGAAATCATAGTCTTCTCAACTCACTGATATTTTCCAGACAGCCCAGGACACAAACTGGGAGACAGATCTGCTTCAGTATCCATGTAAAGAAAAAGCTCCAACAAAAAAGTCTCTACGGTTTGAGCCAAGATCGAACACAGAGGGTGAATTCACACTTACACTGGAAGTTTATCACACAAATATAGATGATGTCAGTAGAGCATATCTTGGTATTACCTGGAATTTCCCTTTCGTGTAAAGTTCACCCAAAAAGAAAAAAAAAAACAAAACATCCTTCATTACTCCCCCCCTCAAGTGGTTTAAAACCTGTATGAATTTCTTTCTTCTTTTCAACACAAGACTACATTTTGAAGAAACTGTTGGTAGCCAGCCAGTTTAAAAAAAAAGGAGTTGTGGAAGTCAATCTAACAACATTCTTCAAAATATCTATTTTGAGAACAGAAAAAGGAATTAACCAAATGATAGTTGACAGAATATTAAATTTTGGGTGAACTTTCCCTTTAAGGCCAAAAACTGATGGTAAAATATGACAAATAAACTACTAACACGAATGTTCTACAGTAGTCAAACACCGCAAAATGAACATGTTTTTAGTTGCTCAGAACACACAGTACTGTTGGATATCTAAAAATAGCTGAGATTGAGATTATTGCCATTAAATTGCATCACATTTACCTTTGCTCAGCAAAATTTGGCCCAGTCCAATAGGAGTTTTGCATGAGAGCAAAAAAAGGTTCACCACAAAGATTACACTCATGTCAAGGTGTTAGTTAACCAAATCGCTTTCAGAAAAAAAAGTACAAAACTTTTTACTTTTTTCAAAAGAGATAATTACCAATATGTGCACTTCAGGTACTAATATGTTACATTTAGTACCTTTACGTTACTGAAATACACCCTTGAGCAGTAAATAATGTACATTCCAACAGAACGTTGCTCGGTTTGAAAGGGACTTCTGTGTGAGCTGTGTTTCTTTGTGTCCTTTTTGTGTTTGCACACTTAATTATGCATTGTAAGAATTATGTAGTCTTGACAACATTAGGGGTTACAGATCATTAGATGAACCTCGTTCTCACTGTATAAATGCACCCTCAGTTAAATTGTTTTGTTTTTAGTAGGTAGATGCATTGAGAGTTTTTCTCAGGCTGTCGTGCAAGAGAAAAGCAGGTGTGCTGTTTTAAACTGTGGCTGACCTTTTTCTGGTTGATCCATCCGACTGCCTCCTGGAAGCTCTTGCTTGGGTCCTCCCATCCGATGACCTCTGACCCGATGATCCGAGTGCCTCCACCAGCGGTCCTCCTGATAGTGGTGCCCGTGATGGAGTTTCGGATTTCTGCGTGAAAGGCGTGACATTCGTCCAGACTGCAAGACAGATCGAGGATTAGACGCTTTGATCTGAATCTACAATCCTCTTTATTTTTTAATCAGAAATATCTGGGTGTTCAGCAACTGGTATTTCATGTCCCATTAGTTGATTTGTATTAAAACTCAAACTCATCATTGTGAATAGCTAGGATAGAAATCACAGCTGCGATTTTTTTAAGACAAACTTGATTTACTTGATTATCAAAGGTACATTAATGTCAGTGACTAGCATGCTTGAGGTGCATTATGAGACATGCACTGTATTGTGTAGAAAAAAAAACTAGTTTTTTTTAATTGTGTACAATTTCCAATCAATCCGTTATTTTTTTTTTATTTGTGCAAAAAATGTGAAAAGATTAGCTGTGAATTAGCTTTCCCCTTGTTGAAAAGAAGTGCACTTAATAAATACTGAATGTGCACTAATAACTTTACTTCTACTTGAAAATATATTTACAGCAGTGTTATTTTAGTACTCACTTGAATTTGTTTTATTTTTAGATTTTATTGCGTTTTCCATTTTAATTTAAGTTAGTTTTTAAGGCATTTTGTTTGTGTTTTTGTAAAATATTTTTCTAAAAATTCCTACCATAGTTTTTACTCATTTTTTATTATATCAAGTTAAACTAAGTGAATAAGAAATGTTGCCCTGTACAATGGGGCACAATGAAATAATATTTTGTTTTATTCCTTTTTTATGTTGTATTTTATTTATTTTAAAGTCAAATTTTTTGTTTAGTTTTTTAGTTAACTATAAATAACCCTGATTGTTATTGTATCTGTACTTGCAGACTTTTAAAAAGTACCACCTTTTTAAACACTTTGTATACTACAGTTTTACTTTAAACGTACATTTTAAGTCATTGTCTTAATTGTTTGCTGTGCTTTGAAGCAAACTTGTTTTGATGTGCTGACTAACATACTAAAGCACATGTAACATATTTAATTATAATTCTAACCGTAGTGTTATTTGACATAACATTTAGTGATTATATGTTTTGAATGTACTCAATCGCAAATTTACTATTACAAAATGTGTACATTACACATAAGTTTGATTTTATAATCTCCACAATACCAAAAATGTCCACAGCTGAAGGAAACACCCATTGCTGCTGCACCAGATTTCACAATTTATATTCCTGGTCACTGACACTTTGCTCATAGTGGGCTGGGCTGTATGCTAAAGTGTGCATTATGTGACAGCATACTAACAGGTTTCATTTATGTATGTGAAAACCACACGATCACAGGTACCCTGCACCTACCTTCGGATGATCATTTTGCATTGGGCTGACCGGGCGCATTGTGTAAGTCCACGGCGTACTTATTCATCTGCTCAATCAGAGCCGCTGCCGCATTCATGTTTTTGTCCACTTCAGCTGCTGGTCCCAGAAAAGCGAAAAACCACAGAAAAAACATTAGAATCATGTTGAAAAGCAGTAAACCTCAAATCACTGTGTGTGTGGTGTGTGTGTGTGTGTGTGGTGTGTGTCTTTTGTGTGTGTGTTTTGTGTGTGTGTGTTGTGTGTGTGTTTGGTTGGTGTGTCGCATGCATCAAACTTTTTTATAAAGTAGGTGAAAAGTAACTTACATTCTCTAGGATGGTCTGTGCTCGGTCTTGCAGGCCAGCCCCATGCAGTCTTGGTAAAGCATCTTGAGCTCGTTTTTGAACAAGACCATGGACTACATGCTAAAAAAAGACAGGCAAAATAAAACAATAATACAGTAAAAGTGTTTACAAAAATTGTACAGTCATGCTTATATCACTAATCCTTTAGATATTTTAAAGCAAAGCGAATGTTGTGATGTTTTGTATTTTAACCATCATTCAGTTAAAGACAGATCAGAACATATTCTCAAATGGGAATAGTATTTCACATGTTGTGGTTAAAACAAACAAGCCGGTTTACATCTGGATTATAATCAGTTTTAATGCATGCAGATCATGCAAAGTTTCCCATGCACAACAATTTTATGAAAGCCCTGTTTGAGATGTGACCCACATAACATAATGAACAATACATGCAAAGCCCATATGCCCAATGGCATGTATGGCATATCCAATTTTTATAGCTAAAATAGTAGGCTTTTATGACTTAATGGAGCTCTTTCAATTAAGTCTAAATTCCACCAAAATAAATATAATGCAAAAAGCAGCTAGAACAAATTGCTGAATACGTACAGTACAGTATTAGCCGTTAATATCATGAACGTAATATGTTATAACTCAGATATTTTCTTACTTTGCAGACTTTGTTTATAAATAACAATAAAACACTTGATAATTTATTAATGGAAACGTATCTCTGTCCTCCTCCCTCCTCCTCCTCCTCCTTGTGAGTTTTCTGGAGAATGTGTGTGCAATGGTCTGCGTTATTGAGCCATCATTGAACTCAGACTGGTATCCATTTCCACTCATCATGAACGGCGCGCGGTCATTCCGGGGCTAAACTGTAGCCCACGGTGGTCAGGTCGGCCGGGAGTTGACTCTTCTGCGGCCGATCAGTGTGAGAGTCTGGTCTGAGATCCGGACAAACTCATCTCTGTGGAAGACTGCAGCACCAATTCTGTGACCGTCTCAACCAAAGAAAGCGCAAGGAAAGTTTGTGAAAGCGCTGCTGCTCTGCTCTGCTCCTGGCTGCGCGTCTTTGCGCGGTGGCGAATATGCGCAGATACTGGCCGCTACCCTCTGGTAGTTCCGGTTTGGCAGTTAGACCACACCTGCGCATTCTCACAAAGAGAGTTTACATGAGGTTGCGGCTCGGGAGGCCGCGATATCAGTCATTTTCCACTTTCCGCACGGAATTCTTTCATACCAGTTGGATACGAATTTGTTTCTGCTTAGATCCATTTTTTTACTACGTTGAACCCCAGCCAACAGCTGCACATTCTCATCTAACCTCAGTTTTTTTTTTTTTTTTGGTTTTTTTGGTTTTTTTTAACTACGCTTAATTAATCTGGTTACTTTTCAAGACTAGATATAACAATTTCATTGTATAATAGCCCTACATATGCATATACTTGTACATATACCATATGCAATGTGTGTGTTTATTTATTTTCCATGACTTTCAAAAGGTAACGACTGCAAATTGCAGTCCATTTTATTTTTTAAATACTTACTTTTTATGAAGTTGCATGAAAATGTCAAGTGACCTTTTTTTCTTACAACAATTTTTTTTTTTTCTCACAATTTTTTTCAACCACTTGAAACCTCAGCCAGCAAGCTGAACATGCATGTCTAACACGAGCTGGAGATGTCCTGTGATTTTTCCTTTTTTTCCTTTTTTTTTTTACAATTTGTTTTATATTAATTATATATATATATTTTATTTTTTATTCGTTTATGCTATCTTAACGTGCATCTATCTATCTATCTATCTACTTCTATCTATCTAGGCCCCAAGGACAAAGAGACTAAACGTAGCTCCCATATTATACACAATCAGTGAAATGGGGAAAGCAATGACCATCTCACCTCTGTAACAAAGTACAATTGTATCAATAAAATCCCACGTGATTGCAGGGATTCAGGAAGACGCATAACGCACTCCCTGTCCAGACTCAACTACACACCAGACTCAATCTGCGGGAGAACGCCTTTCCCCCATGTGTGTGGGTGCTGTGTGTTGTCCATGGTACGGTAAGACACGAAGCCACACCCCACACTCACGCCAGCCTCACACACCCTTTACAGTCCTCTGTGATTACAGGGAGGTTTCTTGACAGGTTAACTTTAGAAAAACAAGTGTGTGTAATGGTGGTAGTCCAACAAAGATTGGTAATTGTCCATTAGCCTGTTTGACAAGTGAAAAGTACAATGTAATAATGTCACCTTGCAATAATTTCCTATTTGGTGGTGGTAAGGTTAGGAATAATGATTAAAGCTGCTAAATTGAAATTGCTGAGTCACTATAATGTTTTATTCTATATCTCTAGCCATTTAAAACTATAATAATTGAAAACCAGAGTTCACTGCAACATTGTATGTATGCAATACTATGTGTCAACAGGCACTATATGATTTTTTTTAGCTTTTCTTACCCCATGAAAATTTGCAAAACAGCAAGACTCTAAACCAACTCACGTTTAGTTTTCATACTTAACATCTCAACAAAATAAAGTTTACAGTTGAAACTTTAGGTTTCAATCAATCCAACCTATCTCAAGTTTTGGCCGTAATAATTTAACTTATAACCTGTCAATCATTACCAGGGAAACTAAAAGCCGTTACAATGATGACGCAAGTTTTTTTTTTTATTTTCGAATGAACATTTTAGTCAACACATGTAAGTCTTGCTCACACCTTTGTAATGTTGTGAGCTGTTGTTTCCCTCGTGAACGTCTGAACTTTAATTCATTTTTGATGTAAGATTAGCTATATAGCTAATAATGTCATCTGTGTTGTATTTCTCTGATTTATGTCCTACAAATATGTGGCATTGTGTACACACCTCCCCCCTAAGGCGTCAAAGTGACATGATGGTGTCCCCTAAGGGCTTTATTGCTGGGCCCATTATTATTTAACCTACACAGTATATATTTCAATTAGCTCATGCAGATAATCAATATAACTTATCTTTCAGTTTGTGTTGTACAGGGACAAAATGCTCTGTCATCATCCCCGAAAGCATAGACAGCATAAATGTGTGTATGTCAGTGACACTATCTGCAACCAACTAAGATAAGACAGGGCGCAAAGTGAAGATAATGGGTTTAGCTCTATTTTATTTTCTTATATTGTTTTTACTGTTTTACTTATTTTAGGGGAACTGGATATGTTTCCTGGACAATATAAACACTTCCTCTTCAAATGAGTTTATGGTTGTATTTCAATTTTTAAAATCCTAAAAAGCTAGACCTTTTTTAGCCCCATAACAATCCTCACGCAGAGAATTGTCATTGTGTGCATACTGTTTGCTGCTGATTGCTCTCTCTGACTGGGAAACACAGTGTTTTTCTTCTACCTTGTTGACAAGAATGGGCACAACACCCAGGACACACCGGTCAGCCCTTAATACTTTTCTGAAGTATAGTGTAATTGTTGCACTTTCTGGAACGAGGCCTTAGCATGATAAAACTTGCCTAAGTTAATAAATGTAACGACTAAAAGACTGCCCTCCGTAGTTCACAAAACAGTAAACACTTTAAAAAGCATGACAAAAACAGAAACGAAAATTGCCCAGGGCACACACATAACCGCGCATTTTAGTTGTACTTCTCGCTATACTAGTCACAATGTTATTCTAAATATATCTGTCACTGAAAAATACTATAATAAATACTAGAACTAACCACAAACCTTTAATACCTGCCTTTACTTCAAAATAGGGAATTTGTTATTGTTGTTAATCTTTTTTTTTTACTTTTTGGTGTTTTTTTTTCTTTCTTTTTCTGAGGGGCTAACACTGAACAGTCCTGACCAGCTACCATTGAAGTTGATCAATCATATTGTGCTATTTTTAAATAATTCCTGATTACATACAGGCCTTTTGGGATCTCAGAGGTACATACTGTTTGTGTCCAATTTGTTGATATTTCTCCGCCCTCTCTCTCCTTCTCCTCTCTCTCTCTCTCTCTCCCCACTCTCTCTCTCAAAGGTTCCTGATTGAACATGTCTCTAACTTAAAATATTTTTAAATTAATTATATTTAATTAATTATATTTAATTATTTTTATAATGGCAGGTCTTCCAGCCAGTTCAACCAAACCTTTACAATTAATTCAGAATGGGCAGACAAAAAAATATTTAATTTGCCGAAAAGAATGCACGAATCACAGTCCTCTGTCTATTCAATTTGCACATGGCTACCATATAGCTGCTCGCATAAAATTCAAGGCATTAATGTTGCCTATCTACAAAACTCACCACTGGCTCTACACCCCCTTTACCTCATTACTTTCAGATTTGTGTGACTCTAACTAAGCTTGCGTGATCTGCAAGTGAATGTTGCTTTACTTGTGCATCCCAAAGAGCACAAAAATCTACTTTCCACTAAGCTTTTACATTAAACTGTTCCCTCCTTGGAGAACTGACCTGCCCAACTCAATTCGAGGTCCTTAGACATCTTCAAGAAAAAAGTGACGTCAATTGCAAACCCTCTATAGCAGGGGTTGCCCAACGTGGTCCTGGAGAGCCGGTGTCCTGCAGAGGTTTAGTTTTCCAACCCTAAATCAAACACCACATGAACCAGCTTAATCACGCTCTTACTAGGGCATGCTAGAAACTTCCCGGCATGTGTGTTGCGGCAAGCTGGAGCTAAACTCCTGCAGGACAACCGGCCCCTCCAGGACCAAGTTTTGGGCACCCCTGTTCTATAGTGCGCAGGTGCGGTTTACTTTTTCAAGGTTGGAGCTTAACCCTGCAGGACTGTGGCTCTCTAGGACTGAACTTGCCTACCCCTGGTTAAGACCCAGAATTTTCATTTAGTCCTTTTTAGTCGGTTGGCACGTTGTCTGCTAGTCCCTAGTAGACTGGAACGAATGTCATGAAGCGAATTGGCACGAAAAGTCTCTTGTTTGGTTTGGTTATTTGTCATTAAATTCAAATTGCTTCCAACACCCTGGATGGGGTATCAGTTTGACAGTGTGTGGTGCCGGTGTCTAGACCAACTTACAAACCAACAGGTCTGTACCTGCTGGACATCCCCTCAGGTGCTTCGATTCCAAGTAAGGGCTTTGTCAGATGCAACCCAAGATTCCCCAGGTTGTTGGCTCTCACCATGTAGACTGACCTGCGTGGGACTAACCCTTATTGGAGAGCTGGCTTGCGTAAGACAGGGTGGGAGCATCAGTCTTTGGGGAACGAACCACCCCAAATCCCAGCCTCGAAGGTAAAAGTGAAGTGTATTGTTGGTGGTGCCAAATGGGACTTAAGTCTTTGTCTCTCTGTACCTTTGACCTAATCAAGGCCATCAAAGACATGGCCACCTGAATGTGTCGACCTGGAAAGCAGCATGAGATGAAATCAACATGTTGTGTGGGTACAAAAAAGGTAACTTGTTCATAATAGTCCATCTCAGCACTTCATATTACAAGTACCTGGAAGCTGAACCAGGCAGGGGACGCTCCCCTTGTAGTGCACAGAAGAAGAAATCCCTTTTTTCAACCCACAATGCTATGGAAACAGTTTTACTTCGGGGGAATGTTTCGAACAACAAAAAATGGAGACTTATGTCTACACAAAAACACACACAGTGCCCAACTGATTTGTTCCAGACACCTTTTCACCGTATACCAAAGTAAAAACTTCATCTGTGTGCTCCAGCCTATAGGATCTTCTCAGTTGTGCCAGTTCAACATTCCCCGACGACTTCACTGTTCAAGGGGCTTTTAATAAGGAATCTAACTCCTTTCTCTTACTGAAAAATGGCCCAGCACAAACTGTGAAAGTTTTCACTGCCATTGGCCTCCCACACTTGACACACACAGAGTTGTATCATCACTTAACCAAACATAGCACAACAAAGTTGTGTGGGAAAAGCAAGCAGGGGCTGAGAAGGGTTGTCTCCCAACCGCTCTCCCAACGTACCCTCCCAGACCTAACAAGACCACACCACCAACCCCTACCACTAATACCCCCACCCCTCTACCACTCCCAGCCTTTGGAAAAATCTCAACTTAAAGGACTGTGAACTAGATACCAGTGGGTGATCCGCACAATGGATCCTTTGGCGCGGGGAGCCACTGGGGTGGGGACATGGCTGGAATAAACATGAAGGATTGGCCCGAGAGGTAGTGAAGTGTCACCTACCCATGACCCAAGCTGAAGCCGCAGAGACTTTTACTTCACTCGTCAAGCACACTTCTTATGGGGTGTGCCATGAGTCCTGTTCGTTGTGCGGTACCCATCTTTGTGTAAATTGGTAAATGGTAAAGGCCATAATTTCATGGGGGGATACTGGCATTAAGGGGAGGCATGTGTTGTATCCAGTATCAACTAATTTGAACTACATGTTCAACTGTTCAAGCAAATTGTCAACACTTAGGCATTGCATAACCATTGAATTGAAATTTTAGGTTCACTTCTGGTCTGAGCTCGCATCCTCCCTCTTTATTGTTGTCATCACTCTCCGCTTCCTTCCTTTCAGGTTTCCCGAAGTTGAGATTTTCCAGTCAAACCACCACATACTCGACATCCCCACTTCCTGTGGTGGTACCTCAGAGGGCCCTGGCCCTTGGGGGTGATTAGAGATGCAATGCTGGGTAGACACAAAACCTCTATTGTAAGGCTGGCGTGATTCTCTGACAAGACAGGACTCTGTCTCGTCAGAACTTCACTCTGGAACAATAAACAGTGCAATAAAACAAGAAATCTACAAACCTAGCAAAGAGATCACCAAGCAAAGGCACACAAAGCCATTCGCCCAATATTCTCTGCTCACTCATCCTGATCCTCTCGATAATTCCTGCCTAAAAAAAGACAGATGTGACACTTGGAGCTTAAAATTAGCATTTTTTAATTCAGCTCAGATGTTGTGAAGTGACATTTTTCTTCTTTTAGTCAAACATCTTGACGTGATATGTATTCACGTTTCAGAGTTTATCAAGCTAGAAACTTTGTAATGCGATGAATTTCCACATGAGCTTGCGTTTTCGTCTTACTCATTCATGTGCATATGACACTTATCTGCATCTTGACACTCATTTCACTCCTCCCTGACTGTAGCCCGGCTACTCCTGTCTACTGTCAAGGCAAGGCATCTGTCATATCAGATGAGCCTAAGGGAACAAAAGTGTAGTGGTACCCGCCCCTTAAAGAGATAGTTCACCTAAAAATGAAAATTTCTGTCATCATTTACTCACCCTCCACTTATTCCTAACCTGCATGAGTGTCTCTCTTCTGTGAACACAAAAGAAGATATATTGAAGAATGTCGGTAACCAAACAGTTAAAGGAACCCTTTGACTTCCACAGGTCAGTGGCAACCATCAACTGTTTTGGTAAACAACATTCTTCACAATGTCTTATTTTGTGCTCCAGCAGAAGAAGAAAGAAACTCATACAGGTTTGGAACAAGGAGTAAGTGATGACAAGTATTATTTTTGTGCCAACTATTCCTTTAAGACCACAGATTACTGGCAAGGATTAACATGATTTCAGTCAGTTTTACTAACTTTATAACGCACACATTGCAATAGTATTTCTCAAGTCATAAGCACATGTTATAGATGGCATGCGTAAAAACATTGCCCTTAATTTTGATTTATTACAATGTTGGGACCTCTTATGCATGAATAGTTCTGTGTTGTCCAGCCATATGCTATAACAGTAACTACTCTACAGAACATAACTTCCAGGTCTGCTAAGGATGGGTCACAGAGATGAGCCAAACGCCTCTCTCATTCTTTCCCACTGCTTCTCTACGTTTCAGGCGTGGCTGCTCAAATACCCCCCGTCTACACCTGCTCTGTTACCACCTGTTGTGGGGTTGGCAGTCTACTGTATGAGTAAGCCTTTTGTGTGACAACACATACCGCACACTTTATTCTGACACACCCTTAAGCAGCTAATTCTCCAACTTGTCTAACTTCCTGGCAATGAGAACACAGACATTTTTGCTGGGTTTCGGTTTGATTTAATGATTTATTTCACTGGCAAAGTATCTGATAATCATGGAATACTGTTATAGAAAAGGACGTATGCATTTTCATGGACATATGCAGCGAGAGTGACTTGTACATCTAGACACGATGGGCAATGAGACATCTGTCTGCTTTCACATATTATATCATTCAGTGATTTAAGCTGTCACTTAGTCATCAAAACTCACACATTCACACACCAGATGCTAACTCATCAGATACTACAACGATGACACACACCTAATGATTTCATCAACCACCAAAGACTAACCCATTTTCACGCTGACGCAATCACAAAAACTCTTGCGGTGAAAGCTGCTGTTATACTGTCAGGGTATATACAAACATCAAAGACTAGAGGAGTTATAAATCATAGTTTTATCAGCCTTATGTAACTCTCTTCACTTTTAAACCACTGTCTGGAAAGATTCCACAATTGGAGAGGAAAAAAAACAAAATACATAATACATACATAAAGCCTGGAACTTTGGGGGTACTACTTTTCAACACTGAATAGTTGACCTTTGGGGTAAGTGGTCTCAATGGGAACCTGTCGTTAAATAGCCAATATTATATTGCTGTTTTTTCAGCAAAAATGTAAACAGTTCTATTAGTTACATAATTGCAGATAACATAAACAATTCGTGTTTATGTTATCTGTGTTTATGTTCATCGCACACAAAAACAATTTGTGAAACAGCAATATGGTAAGGGTCAACAGATATTGAAAAAAATCAACTGCAATTAACACCTAACCTGAGAACAAAGAGATGGTCTTTAAATCATTCCCAAAAGCTATTATAAATAAATAAATACAAAAATAAACAAAACATAAAATATGAGAGAGAGAGAGAGAGAGAGAGAGAGAGAGAGAGAGAGATGATGATGATATTGATGATGATATTTGGATTTCATTGAAAGTCAGAACCCACTAAAATACTCTGAATTATTATAAATTTTAAAAAGTTCAGCATATGACAAATTTGGCAAAACCACAGCATTAAAACAAGCTTTAATTTAATTTGGATTTTTACATCAAAATTTTCGTTTTAATTTCGCAATTTTTATAATTACTGAGGATTTTTTATTTATTATATAATTTTATTATTATTATTACTATTTTATTTTATTTATTTTGTTTGTCTTTTTTTAAGAGATAGTTTAGAACAACTGAATGGTAAAATAAGTCAGTAAAACATCACAGAGTCTGTATCAACATGACTGAGTTTTATGACTCACGGCTGGGCTCAAAGTTGAAGACTTTAATACAAAGGGTGTGAGCTGCATCTCTTTTTCTGTCCTAACAGGTGATCGTTCACACATCAGTGTAAACATGATAAAAGCAAAGGTTGATGTCATGGTTACAGACATTAAGCAACATGACTTGACCAATGGAAACGGCGGAGTAAAACATCTAAGTAAACTTAATCTAAAACTAAAATCAACAAACCAGCAAACAAATATTTAAAGGGGCTCTTCCTATTTGACACCCAAATAAGATTTCTACTGGAGTCTCTCTCTTTCCCTTATCTTTATCTGAAAGGATATTCTTTCATCTTTATAATTCCTGGCTAAGCGTTTAAGAGAGTATTGCTATTTTTGTTTTCATGTCAGGTGTCTTTCGATCAGTGAATAAAGAAGCAGTCCAAACAATGAATGGAGCAAACTAAACGTGAATCCAAGTAAAAACATGTTCTGCACAAACCTTTAAACATGTGGTTTACTCTTGGGATAAAAAGGACTCCAGCTGCATAACCCCTGCCTTCAAATCCTCAAGTTCTCTCTTCCGGAAACAAAATTACAATAAAGACAATTCCTGTAACACTATTGGTCAGCACTAGATGGCAGGCTTACTCAAATAATGCTTGTCCACGAATAATAGGAAAGTCTGCTTCTACTGTATATATACTGTACAGTGTTGGGAAAGTTACTTTGGAAATGTAATAGGTTTCAGATTCCAAGTTACCCTTTTTAAAATGTAATAAATAGTGTAACTATTTCAATTACTTAATCACATTTGATTATTTTGAATAGCTTTTCTATGTTTCTAATGTTTTCAACTGTTGATCATTATTAAAATGTGAAGCAGGCCGGGTTAACCTCACAGTACTCAACATTGATTGACTCAGTGCTGTCAGACTTTAAATGCTTCATCACTCGTATTAAGATTATAATAATCTTTTTAAAGCACAGCCCCCACAAAATCAGACTTTGAGATAATTCTGAGTTTAAATACAGATTCAAAACCACAACAAGAAATAGTTTAATAGCTATGATAATGTTTTTAAAATCAAATCTTTGCGTAGCTATGTCAGAAAACACTGGCATCTAACAATGCCTCAAAAAAAACAAAAAAAAAACAAAAACTTTTTCAAAGCAAAATACATGAATCCAAATAGGGAAATAAAACAGTAAGACTGTCGAATAAGCATGTGTCTAAGCTCCTGAAAACAATGGTGGTCAGGAGCATTTTATGAAAGAAAATTTATGAAAAGCAATTTATGAAAGAAATCAATTAAATCTGTATGTAAGTATAAAAAAATATTCAGATGTCAGATCTTTAATTGTTAACATTTTCATAAGTAACTGTAATTTAATTACACATTTTTTCAGTAACGGTAATTGATCACAATTGCATTTATTTTGTAATTAAATTACATAATTCTGCTACATGTAACGACTCCCCAACGCTGTCTATATAGAATCATATCATATATAAATATAAAATCATATCATTGCATACTACATCCTAAAAACAGCTGGCACACTCTCTGGAAAGGGGAAAAGTGGGGGCGGTACACTTTTGTACCTTATTTACCCCTCAAGGGTGCATATTAGTACCTAAAGTGTACAGTACATATTATTTTCTGAAAGGTTATGCTGCCTCAGTGACAGCTTTTGTACCTTTTTCTCTGAGAGTGTACCTATATAAAGTTCAGAAGCTCTTCGTTAAATAGCCTACTGCAGTATAACATTTGGTCTCTTTTAACACTAGACTTGCTAAGTCAGGGGTCACCAGACATGGTCCTGGAGGGCCGGTGTCCTGCAGAGTTTAGCTCCAACTTTCCTCAACACACCTGCCTGGAAGTTTCAAGAAGCCTGTACCTACCCTGCGCCCCAGTGTGCACACTATCCACCCTATCTGCCCTAAATAAATAGTGTTGAAAATTACTACTATCACATAGAATTTAGGATGGATATGCACATAAATAAAGTCGTAAGACCTTGATTAGCTGGTCCCATGTGCCCTTACGAAAAAGAAGTTTATTCAAGTATGCTGTTAGTATACTTCTTTTAAACTAAAAATAGGAAAGTATGCTTTTAGTTTACTTTTTATGTACTTCTCAGAAATATAAATATAATATAATGTACTTAAAATGACATTTAAGTATACTTGACTTATACTTACAAAAAGTCTAAATATACTTGAGCTATACTTGTGCTCCTAGAATCCGTGTTTTCATTGTTATACAGTAGAGGGCGCTAGTACACATCTTCTGTACAGAATTTCCAAAACAACACAAGTGTAGAAGAAAAAGAAACAACAGATACTAACACATGTAATCTAACACAATCGTCTGACATGAAACAGCATCAAAACTAAGGATGGCTGACGCGAAACAGACGTTCCGAAGCTTTGTGAGATCCCGAAGCGCAGATGTTTCAAAACACTGATCCGAAGCGTGATTCAAAACGCCCATGTCACGTGACTACGGCTAATGAAGCCTCAAAGTGTTTCACAAGTGTTTCGACAGGTGGCATGGTCCGCCGAATCAGCGTATGATTGACACGGTCGGGTACAGACCACACAATAGTCAACGCATCTTGACCTTGTGGGTTTTTGTGAGAGGAGTTTGATTTTGAGATAGCGGATATTTGGTGATATAGTGACATTTTATAGGTCTACATATGAGCACCCAATCTACAACCAGTGAAGACAACATTTTGGTTTTCCTAATTGTTGTAGTTCTACATTCCATTTGATTTTTTCTCTGCACACTGACCATAAACGTTCATAACATAACTTTGTTTATGAAACGAGTTTCCAAATAATGAACCAGTAGGCTACAGTTTCAGTCTATGTTATGTTATGTAATCTGATTCATATAATATATACTTCATATATGCCGTCAGTGTAGGATTTGTTATTAATTGCTGTTTTCATCATCAGGCCCATCATCATCATCATCATCATCATCATCATCAACATCAACACCAGTAGAAACACAGGACAGTTTATAGGAACTTTTTGATAATCGTATCCATGAAACCCAGATGATACACAATGCTACAGCTGATGCCACAGTGGAAGTGAAAAAATACCTCCATGATGCGTTTTTGAACAGAACTCATGATCCCCTAATTTACTTGAAAGAGAGAGCAGTAATCTTTCCTCATTTGTATGTCCTTGCTAAAAAATATATTTGCATGCCAGCAACAAGTGTCCCCTGTGAGAGGATTTTTTCAAAGGCTGGAGAAATTATTTGTAAAAAAAAAAAAAAAAAAACTCTAAAAAAGTGAGACATTGTAGCTTGATTTCTTTTATTAAAATTCATTTTTCATGACCAAAATAACATTATCCACAGTGAGAAGCCTACAGGTTACAAGCTTCACATATTAGAAAAATACAATAATAATAATAAAAACAACACATTTTTTAATGGCTCGTTGTCAATGTTGTTTCAAATCAACACATGCAACTGACCACTAGGTGTCACCGTTGAGACGGGTGTCGGATTGATTCGAAGCCTCGACACAATATGACACATTTGTCCAACGGTTTCATTGCTTCACGAAAGCCTCGATCTGCCACCACTAATCAAAACTGTAAAGTTATGGAAATAAAATGTCGACTGATGAAGAGGTAATAATTACAGTCAAGCTTTGGAGTGTTGATCGACTCCTTTTTTAGCTTTTTGTTCAAAATGTTATTTCTTTATTTTTTTATGAAACCCACATTTAAGTGTTTAAAAAAAGAATGCATGAAGCTAGAATAAAATGTTTTTGTTTGCAAGCAGATACTCTGTTCTTTCTTTGGATGTTTTGTATGTTCAGATATTCATATAACAAAATATATACAAAATAAAACCTAAATAAGGACATAGAAGTATACTTAAAGTATGATGTACAGTTCACTTAAAGAAAACTTATGAGTATACTTGCAGTATAAATCTACTAAACTAGTAGTTTACTGAGACTATACTTCAAAGTGTACAAAGTATTTAATTAGTAAACTCTCAGTATACCTATAAGTTCACTTTTAGTATAATTGCAGTACAAACTACAAACATAGAGGTAAACTAGTTGTGTACTTAAAGTATGCTACTGTTATACTTAAAAGTATACTTTTATGTACTAGAAAGTGGGCCAATTTATGTCCCAATGAGTATTGAAACAGAACACTATACGTATACTACTAGAACACTGATATTTGTATACTTGTTACATAAAGTATACTTAAAAATATACTTGAACTTTACTTAAATATACTTAATAAAATAAACTTGAATTATACTACTTTCTGGTAAGGGTGGTGTCCTGTGACCCCTGTGCTAAGGTATTGTCATTTAAATGGTCTTACTGCCAATTTGAGGCGATAGATGGCAGCAGTTACTGCCACAAAATGAAAACAGGTCTCCCATCCTCACACTACTAAATGATTTGATTAAACGCTTATTTACGGAGCCCCGCACATGACATGAAAAAAAAAAAAAAATCATGCACACGATTTATAAATCTTTTACACGATTTTAGCCTACTATTTTTTCCTGCATGCCATGTGCGGGGCTCCGTGCTTATTAAAGAGCATAACTACTTAAACCTTTAGAACATAGGCTACTGAATTGACTGTGTCTTAAACAGAAGCTGCGGAAGTTCTGAGGTCTTGCACACTAGATGTGACTGGACTCAGTGCCATCCAATGACCGCGTTAAGAGGACATTCAGTTCCGCCCTCGCGTCTGTTTATTTCGGTCCATATGATCACGGGAGAGCCTATAGAGTGCGTGCGAACTGAAAAAACGAGACATTTGTGTCAGACGGAGAGATTCCTCAGCTGCTGAGTGGATTATGACGCGTGTCTGAGTGTAATGTCACGCGCATCGGGGTTGCGTGGCTGGGACAGGTGTGTTACCTGTGGCTGTGAACGGAGGGAATGGGAACGGATCAGCAGCGCTTTCCTTGAACCCTGTTGTTGGTTAACGATCAGAAGCGTGTTTGGATAGTGGAGCGATCGGGCCAAGCCGGTGACTTGTCTATTGATTGATCGCGAACGACGGTGCGTGACGCCTTCGGAACGCGTGAAGACACGCAAACCACTCCCTGAGCACTGGACGCGGAGCTCTCCTTTTGATTGAGCATCCAGTGTGAACGGGGATTGTGCGCGGTTCTGACGCATTAGCGAACCGGGCTGCGGTATGTGCGAGACGGTGATGGCCGTGTCTCAGCTGGACATCGAGTCTCATCCACCGGAGAACGGCTTCGTTACCCCCGAAACGAATAAAGAGCCCGATTTACTCTCGCAGATCGACGGCGGCGTTTTGCCGAGCGTGGGCGGCTTCGGGAGATTTCAGAAACAGCTGATCGTTTTAACATGGATCCCGGCCATTTTCATTGGCTTCAGCCAATTTTCGGACCATTTTCTCCTGGCTGTGCCGGAGACTTGTGCGCAAGTGCAGCGGAATAACAGCGATCTTTCGCCCAATGTCACCCAGGCGATATTAAATATCAATGTCAGTAATGCCAGCAACTCTATTAATGCGTCATCACAATGCATCTGTACACAGTCGGGATGCGAACTGGAAATCGGACTAGAGCAAAATGTTGTCACCAAAACAAGTGTGTGTGTGTGTGTGTGTGTGTGTGTGTGTGTTTTCAACTCAGTTTGCCCTCAGATTCTCGGGGATAAACTTGAGCATCGGGCTTCCAGGCAGTTTCAAGCTCCCCTAACTGCTTTACTAGAAATAAAACCAGAAAATTGGTTACTTAACCATGGTAACCCACAAATGAACCATGATCTTGCTACACTAACCATAGTTTAACCATGGTAGGCTACTATTTGTAGTAAACTACAAATGGAAATAAATGCCCCCAAAACCATGCTACTACACGTTTACAATAATAAAACCATGGTTAATTGTCGTAATGGACTTTTGTAATAGACAAGCACGCAGTTGCATTTCACACATTTTTGGCATTTCCATCAGAGCACCCACATGAATGCATGTGGAAAGGTGAGTTTGTTTACAAAGCATTACAGCGCACTACTCTCTGTACAAAGAAAGGCATTGCTGACTGAGACGAATATGAGTCATCTGCATCAACAGCTGACAAGGTGCCAGCCATCACGGGGTGTCATGTCACTGGGTTCCCTCACGCTGACCAGATGACATAACCGCTCTTAAAAAACAACAGCACCCTTTTAACCATCTGCGTCCTGCCCTTTGCCCTCCATTAGCCTGTCGGTGCGTTGTGCAATAGTGAATATGGGTCAACAAACTCTGAGGATCACACAGTAATTCTGAGCAGCCTACAGAGATAAGAGAAAGCCACCACAGGCCTTTTGAGTTTATCATATTAGTGTCACATTATGTCCTTCCCTGCTAATCTGGTAACTGAAGGAAGTTTCCCTATTAATAACAGTCTCATCAGATGTTGTTTTCTCTGTCTAGATGCTCGTGTTATGACGCGATGCACCATGTACAAGCAGAGAGACAGATTAAGTGCTACTTCATTCGTAAAAAGAATTAGAAAAAGACCCACAGAGCTGTAAGCAGTGCTCAGAGCCTTCAATGAGAATGAATCAGCAAACTTAAGAAAGCATCAATTTACCCATGGCTTTGCTGTTTTCTCTGAAAGGAAATCCTATAACTGTGTTGGCATGCCTTTCCAGCAGTCAAAAGCGAGCCATTATTTCTATGTATTTATTGAAACTCTTGTCCATATGATCAATTTGGAGGTGTAATTTATGGTTTCTGCATTAAAAAAAATGGTTTGAATGTTCAGCATCATAACTCCAGTCTTTATGATCCTTCAGAAATCATATCAAAATCAATCAAATACAGTTGTGCTGCTTCATATTTTTGTGGAAGCTGTGAAACAGTTCTGCAAAAGGAAGGAAAGTTCATACATTTCAAGTCAATTTAATGTTGTTTTAATTCAGTTTAGTACCAGTGTCGATGTTGTGAGAACAGCATTTATTTGAAAGATGAAAAAAATAAATATATATATAATATATAGTCACTGTTGATCAATTTAATGCATCCTTGTTAAATAAAAGAATTAATGTATTTAAAGAAATAATAATAAATCTTATGGACCACAAACTTTTGATGGGTGATATAAAATAAGCCAAAAAATTGGAGATAATAAGTTGTATAATATTTGTTTAAATAAATAATAATTTTAGGTGAATTTAAGCAACACAGCATTGGATCTTGAATACGTTTTTATTGATGTATTTGGTTTTTATAGTTTTTGTCAGTTTAGTGTCCTCATCTTTTCTTTGTGTTCAGCAGATGAAGAATTAGTTTCAGGTAGGAAACACTGGGCATCTGTGAAGTCCAGAAATGACCCAATATCTTACAGATTCTTGAACGTGTGTCATGCCTTTGTGGCACCAGGTCTTATGTTTTACAGTCAACTAACAGAACCTCAGACAAAAACCAGTCTATCACCTGAAAAATTTGACTAAGTCTATTTTATGAATCTCATTGCACTAAAAATAACTAGTAGTACAAATTAAATTATGCACGTGACACATGTAAACCCTTAAATGTTTCTCATTTAAACTTTTTTAAGCTATAATAAATCTCCTACATCTGCTCAAAGCAATTCTTTACTGTATTAAAGCCATTGTTTCTGGTGAAGACATGCACTGCTCCTCCTCACAAATTCCCCAGTCAGGCCGCTAAAGCTTCTTCTCTCGAACCTTGAGAAAGGTTTTCTCCAGTCAGTGTGATCTTGAGGAAAGTGAGCTGTTTGCAGGCATCTCATTAATAAAAAGCTGTGTACGGATTCGTTATTGACTGTCGTAGTATTTCACCTGCTTTAGCTCTAATTCAACGCATGCTTTGCATTTCTCATGCGTTTCATGGATATCAACTGTTGAAAGATTAATGTGTGAAGGCTGTTGGTGTTTTTTGTTGACTTAACTGACAGTATCTGCTGGCACCATATTTTTGCATAAATGATAGGTGATTGCGTCGGTTATTTCCTTGTGCAGCTTTGAGCTCCTCTCAGAAAGCAGAATGATCAATATTTGTTCAGTTAGGTGTGCTTTTGTTTGTTTTTTGACAGTTTGTTGTCATACGCTGATCATATAGGTTTTTACGGTGGTGTCTCAAATGTTGGTACACATTTGTGGTATTGTGGCATTATTTTTATTTTTTTTAAAAAAGAAAAGAAAATTTGATAGGTCTTGCAAACTACCCAAAACCATAATGATTATATCCTCTAACTGCCGTCTCATTAGGTCAATAAGATAGATTAATAATAAAATAACTCTAGAGGGGTTTTACCATGCTGACTAAAGTACAGCAAGCTATCAGCAAACTCAGCAACGCAGTCTGCATTTGCACCATAATTAAATGCACAACATTAAACTCTCAGTTGACCTCACAGTCGATCCTGGCACGTCCCTGAAGAGAAGCAGGACTTCTGGGACGATTTGCACCTTGCACATTAGACCGATTTAGACTTGGAGAATAGAAGCTGATGGCAACTGTTAAGCATGATAATGACCCAAAACAAGCAAGCAAAGAAATTCTTGATTTGAATCCTGTGAAAGAGAGAGTCTCTCTGATCGAGTTGAGCAAGTCGGAAAAGTCCCTGAAAAGTAATCCTTGTTCTTCTTCTCGGATCTCCTCAGACAGCCTGAAAGCCATTTTCCTTCGGGAGAGCCCTTTCAGATTTTGAGGACTATTCTAATTGCATTGGAGGCCCCACAGGCTTTTATTTTAATAAGATGAGGTCAAATGAATAGAATAATATCATCACTGGGAGTCATGCACGTTTGCCTCTAGTGTTGCATTCTGATGACAAGGTCAGGATCAGGCCTGAAGGGTTCTGATTCAAAAGCAAGAGTGAATAGGATAAAATTGGTCCCATGAACCAATCACCTTGATGAATGTTACTGCTACACATTTTTGATCAAGCTGATTCATCTTGTTAGGAGCCATTTTCACTGTCTGCTTTTATCAGTGTAGGATAAAAACACAGTAGGTGCTGCTGATCTACTGTACCTGAAGCTTTTTATTTTTCTGAGTGACATCCATAACTCACAGGCCCATAAATGATCGTGCAATCAGGTATATTAAATGGAATTAAAGAAGTTGTTTGGATAATAGGAGCAAAGATGCTGTCAGTGTTGCCAAAATCGAATTTACTATGTTTGATTAAATTACTTCTAGAGCGTAATAGATTTTAAACTTGAGTCAGCAAAGGAAACTTGAGGCCTAACCTTAGCATTTTGATCTTACTGAAGCAGCTGTTCAAGGTCTTCAGGACCTCTGCTAGAAACCTTCAGTTGGAGCTGAACTCTTCAGGAGCACGACTGGTCACGCTTTGTCTGTGTCCTGGTCCAAAAGCCCCCTTTCATAAAAAACACTTATCATAATAAACCATTATTATACAAAACAACAATTAGGATATTTAAGTCATTTTTATAAGCATTCCTTAGAAAAAAGCATTACTGGTGTGCGTCTTAAGACAAAGCAATGGCACTGACATGTTTTAAGATCAATCAGTGCAAGTTTCTTTCAGTTGAAACAGCTCAGATTTCATTTTAGTCTAGGACTAGGCTTAAGCCTGGTCTGTGAAACCGTGGGAAGATGTTTTAAGGTGCATGCACACATTTATGTGTTCTAAAGAAAATTCCACATAATCTGCAATTTTGAAACATCTGTCCTTTCTAAATATCTTTCCATGTGGCAAGTAATAAACTGGAATAAAAGCTTTTATGCATGCTCAAAGACAAAGCTACTACTGATTATGATAGTCATGGCTTAAAACTAAATCTTGCCACTTACACCAAGCAGTTTAGTCAAATATGGAGAAATTAAGAACCTGTAGAATCAGTATGCTTGATCAAAAATAGATTTGGCGTTTAGAGCTATATATTCAGGATTTTTGAATGTGTATATTCAAATTAGAATTTATATATTCAGACTTTCAATCTATATTGCATAAAGTGCTATATAAAAATAAAGTGGACGTGACCTAAAACTGTGTTTTCAGGATGTATAATTTGGATTTACATTTATCACATATACGCGATTAAATGTATATATTTAAGGATTTTTATTAAAACTATTTATAAATTAATTTAATTATTATTTAAATGTAAGAAAAAAAAAATGACGGTGGTTTTGTAAACCGAGAATTTTTTGTCACAAACTAGCCTAAAACCTTGTTCCAGAAGTTGCTGAAATAATGAAATTACTCAATTTAAACAGCACGTCAAACTAGATTTTTACATTTTCTGAAAAAGATATGAATAGTTTTGCATGTTTGCTTGTCCATGGAAAACTACTGTGCTATTGGGTGGATGTGAGAGGAATAATGGTGAAATTAGGTTTATGGCATAATCACTGATCTACAGTATATTAATGAAGTATTGGATTGCTGATAATGTAATACTGCACCACCATATTGGTAATCTCACAGATACTAATTTCTTAAAGGGGTCATATGATACCTGCTAAAAAGAACATTATTTGGTGTATTTGGTGTAATGAAATGTGTTTTTGCGGTTTAAGGTTAAAAAACACATTATTTTCCACATACTGTACATTATAGTTTCTCCTCTATTCCCCGCCTTCTGAAACGTGTCGATTTTCACAACGCTCCACTCTCTGAAAAGCGGCGTGTGCTGTGATTGGCCAGCTATCCAGCGCGTTGTGATTGGCCGAATGCCTCTAGTGTGAGACCAAAATGTTACACCTCTTAACATATTGTGATGACTTGTCCAGCCCGAGCTACGAGACATAAACATAAAACCCATTATAAACGTGATATAAACATGATTTCTAGTCATGTTTTCTTTTGGAATGAACATCTTTGCGGCGTTATGCAAATCTTCCCACATCGCGACGTAGACTTCCCACATCGCGACGTAGAAGCCCATCTTGATCCCAGTGCAAAGTTGATGTATTTCCTCAGCAACCGCACGGATCGCCCCAGACGTAGCAGATGTGGGAAGGCCAAACAAAGTAGTTTAAAAGGTACACCTTCTTTCTTTGCGTGAACATCTTTGCGGCGTTATGCTGCAATCTTCCCCACCATCGCGACGTAGAGAACGAGCCGTTTCAGGGGGGCATGGACGAGTCTCAACTTTTATAAAGAATATCTCTTTGGATTTGAGACTTTAGTTTTTGCAACTTCACAGATCTTCTTTATTCACCAAGAGCTTGTAACACTCCTAAGAGAAAGGAAAATTTGAAATCGCATCATATGACCCCTTTAATAGGAAATCATTTAATATTACCTACCCAAAAATTATCCTTTTTATAGCTAAAGTCTGCCTAATATAATAATTTAATCGTCATTGCACATGTACAATGAAATTTGTTGTGCAGCTACTAAAAAAAGATACATTAAATAATTTACCCGTGCACACTTTTAAACGTTTCCTTTTTAATCCAACATTGTATGGGGATTACTCTAGTAATGAGGTAAATTTTGATAAGGGGCAGAGTTTTATTGTGTTTTAAAGTCGTGCAGCTTTTTAGGCCCTTTGACACTTCCCAGATGACAGCGAAGACAATAGATGAGGATAGGGGAGAGTTGCATCTTTCAGAATGCTGCTGGTTCTACAGAACTTCCTGCGAACGTGGCACCTTTCTTTGTGTTTTGTTCGTTATCATAGATTTAGTGATGTTTTTTTGAAAACACATTAATTGCAATCTGAGCATTTAGTAAACCAGCTGTCTTTGCTGATCACCACTGTAACATGACACAGATCAAGTGGGTTTTTTGTTTGTTTGAGCTAGTGCTGCACATGGAAATGTGAGCTTTAGTTTTCTGCAGGCACATTTGCTCACATGCAGCGTATGCGTCCACCCACACGCATTGTATTTACCCAGCTGTCCAGCCTGAAGTTGTTCAGGTCAACTCACTGTTTCTTTATCAGCCGGCGTGACTTGATCTTTTAGATGGAAACTAGAAGCGCTTATTCATAGATTTCCATTCAGACCTGACCTTAAAGAAGTGTTTGATAAAACAAAATATATATATGTATATGTATATATGTGTATATATATGTATGAATATGTATATATGTATGTGTGTGTATGTGTGTGTGTGTGTGTGTTTATATTTAAAAATCCACTTTTTTGGTGTGCAGTTCACATTGTAGAAAAAAACGTCAAAGTATCTTCAAGTTATGATTACAAAAGGTTTTATTTTACTCATAAATTGAAAAACCCTTATGAAAATACCACTGCTTTATTTAGTAATACATGGAAGGAGAGCAATATTCCCTTCCCTCGTGATACTCTCATATAGAAATGTTAACCATTTAAATAATTGCTTGATTTGTTAATGATTTCTTTGATTCATTGGATTTTAAAAGTGTGTTTTTTATTTAAACTGACTGTAATCCATTCAACTCTATGAACAGATTCAACTCTTGAATTCAAAGATTTATTTGCGTGTTTACAGTAATTCATCTCACTAAGTGCAATGTATGGTTTCTCGTTGCACTATTGTACTATGAGATTTGTACTGTGGCGTAGTAACACATCGCTACAATCAAAAGACAATGGGCCCTTTTTGCCCTCATTCTTGTTTCACCAGAAAATACAATTCACCTTTCAACTCTTCACACAGTCTCTCTCTCTCTCTCTCTCTCTCTCTCTCTCTCTCTCTCTCTCTCTCTCTCTCCCTTTCTGTCTTTCATTGCTCTTTCTTTCTCTTGCTCTCTTGAAGACAGAGTTATGCATAACAAGGGCACACATTCCCTAACCCACGTGCAATGCAACTGTCCAACTGCCTCAATGATCTTTGTCTTTAAATAATACAGCAAATAAAACTTGATTTTTAATGATTTTTGAAGATATTATGAGTAACTGTGCAAATGTTACACCATGTTTGTCAGAACTATGACAGCTACTGTATGCAGTTGTGTACAGTGAGCATGTTTACATGCACAGCAATATGCTGAAAACGACCAAAAATCAGTTTATTGGTTTACATGCAAACCACTAACCCATCAATGCAAGAAAACCATTTTTAAAAGTATGGTTATATCCCAGTGACGATTTTAAAGCATGAGCATTAATGTATTCCACGCAAGTATTCTATTTATTACTGTGTGTGAATTGTAAGGTTAAATTAAGCTTTAAATAAACTGTTCAATGGATTGTTGCCTTATTAAAGATAATCTGCTAAAGAACATGCATTGATTGTCAGGGTATTGCTAAGTGGTTGCGAGGCTATTCTGGGTGGCATTTAAATGGATGCTATTTAAAACATTTTCCCGTAACTCTCCCATACTCACAGATTGTGACAAAATGAATTGATCACATTAAAGTCACCATGCAATCAAAATCGACATTTCTTCTTTTTTTATGGGATTTTGCAATATGTATTATAAATGATTTATCCAAGCACACCATTATTATTTATTTTTAATCAAAATTCATGTGCCTATGTAATCTTTAATCAAAACAACTTCCCCTCCCTCGCGAAAATTAACCATAAAAAACAAGGTTATTGTAGTTAAATCATGGATCATGGTAACCACAAATTAACCATGGTTTTGTTATACAAACCATAGTTTAACCATGGTATTTGTAGTAAAATTACCAATAAAGAAGTGTGTACTTGTGCTTATAACATAATGGACATCAAGTCAGAGTCAAGTCAAAACACACTAGCAACATTTAAATGTTAGAAACACGCTAGCAAATTAAGTCACGTTAGCCATGTGTAAAAATATGTTACCAACATGCTAATTCATGCTGCCATGGTGTTAAAACATGTTTGCAGCATTAAAAGATGTTACCAGTGTGTTAAATCATGTCAGAACATAAAACATGTTAGCAACATGTTAAACATGCTAGCAACTTCCCAAAACATGTTAACAATATTATAAATCATGCTAAAAACATGTTAGCAACATTAAAATATGTTAACTGTTATAAATCATGCTAAGAACATGTTTGCAACATTAAAAGATGTTAGCAGTGTGTTAAATCATGTCAGAAAATGCTAAAACATGTTAGTAATGTGTTATAACATGGTATCCATGTGCTTAATCATTGTAGAAACTTGTAAAATCATTCTAACAGTGTGTTAGCGACATGTTCAAATGAGTTCACAATGTGTTAAACCTTGTTAGAAACATGCTAGCAATGTTAAAACATGCTAGCAACTTGCCAAAACATGTTAACAATCAGGGCTGTGCACAGACATTTTGAGAGGCAGTGGCCCAAACCAAAAAAAGGGGCACATGGAGGATGGGTGCTTGTTAATACAAATTATCCAGTTGTTACAAATATACAATTAAAAGAGAAGATAGCAAATTCAGTAATAATTGTCTTTATTGTAGATGTTTTGATAAGAGTGGGCTCTCCCTCACTCTCCGAGCCTGCTTCTGTCTCATCTTCAGTGGAAGTAGAGGAGAGTGGGGTAAGTTGAGCCACCCCTGTATCTTGGCAGCTGTACACTTTTACTGTCATGTGACCATGTATTTTGGAACCACTCATTATTTCTGCCAGACTGTGTAAAGGAGAAACACACTGGGGGAATGGAAGGCACCACGGCCGTAGCCAGGGTTTGATAATGAGTGTGGTTTGGGTGGGAATTGTGCTGTAATAACCCATTCATTATATACACTAAACACTTTAAAAGAGACAGATATGTAGATGTTTGTGAAAGATGTTTTCTCTGTATTGGAGGAATGAGCATTGTAAAATTCACATTGCACCATTACTTAAGTTTAGGGGTATATAATTTTATCAGTTGTTTATTATTCATTCAGCAATACATAAGCCTATTACTGTTGTAGTTTTCATTAATAACCATTGCTATATAGATGATAACTTTGTCTAGTGCCCTTATGAATGTTGTTGGCACGACTTTGTGAAAATATAACTACAATATGAAATAGCATAGACGTAACATACTTGTTCTACAGATCTCTGCACTAGTTTTAAATGCTACTGTTTTGATAGCGTTGATAACGTTTCTGACAGATAATATCATGTGGGGTTTTTTTGTTTTTTTTTTTCGTTTGTGTTTGCCTTACCGTATGTGGTATCCTGTCAGCAGTGTCTGTGGGCTCTTCTGATTACTATCAGTTTAAGTTCTGGCAGTGTTGTCAGATATTGCTATGGAAACAAATAAAAATAAATAAATAAAAATATCTTTACACCTGTAGTCACTACTGGCCAACAAACTCTGTTTAGTCTGTTTTTAGGAAGGCTACAACTTTGGTGTTTCAGAGATGCAAACAATGAAATATTGAAATTTAAACTTAATTAGGTTGTTTTTATGTTGTTAAAGTTAACTTTAAGAAAAGAAAATATGACTGTCTGTAAAAGGAAATTATTAAATTAGTTTTTATATTATTGTTTATTTCCCATGGGTTTGAATCAGATTTGGTCAGATGGTCATTTTCTCTTATCTTGAGGACCACATGAGTAAAAAATGGCTAATCTGGCCCCACTCTCCCCTACAAGTATTACACATTTAATTTAATATTTTACAGCATAAATCTATATTATATACTAATAAACTACTAATTTAGAACATTTATACTACTTTTTTAACTGTTTAGCCTATAGGCCTACTATTAATATGGTTTTAATAAAATATTTATGTTATAGATTAATAGTATCAAGACAAGTGATTATAATGGGAAATATACCTAATTACAAGAATTAAAGTGTGACAAACTGCTAAATATTCTAGGCTATATGATGATTTACCTGCTGGCTTGCTGGAGCTTTGTATTCATGTTTGTAATGTTGAACTGTCTTTAGCAGCCTCCCTTTGTTCTTTCTCTCTCTGTCTTCCTTTTGGTGAAGGAATTGTTTTTTATTTTGTTTACAAAGTGTGCCAAAAACAGTGAATTTGGTGTTATCTGTATTAGATCTGATCAGACACACTTTTTTTTTTTTAATTACCTAAGCTGCTTTGAAGCTATCTGTTTTGTTTAAAGCACCATATATATGAATGTGACATGACTGGACTTGACTGGAGTGCTGATCTGGTGCAAACATAGACACATCCATATGATCAGATGCTTTCTGAACTGCTCTTTTCTCACCTCCATCACTTTTATTTTGTGTCTGTTGCGTTTTTGAGAGGGAAGCGTGCAGCACATATTTACTGTAAATACTCTTCCAAACACAGCTTCTGCAGCGTGGCTAGTGTTGGGATGTTTGCTAACAGTAAACCGCTTCTCAGGTATTTCAAACCTCTACCCAAACCTAAACAAATAGTCCACAGAGTGTCCTCTGCACAACTCCAGGTCCAGATTGATCACACCAGTTTTAAAGACAGAGCCATTTGGTCTGCACAACCCCACTTCCATAAAAATCAAACCACTTTCAAAGACAAAGCCATTTGAAACCAGATTGATCACACCAGTTTTAAAGACAGAGCCATTTGGTCTGTTTCGTCGCTTCGTTAAAATGGAAATGTCGTGCAGTGTGGAAGTTGTTTGAAAGCTTGTCCTGTGTGGTGGGGAGAAGCATGGGTTTCAGATTTCTGCACCACACTGGTCCATTACTCCAGATGATCCCAGACAGTCTCAGCCACCGACACCACAGACTTTAGAGGAACTGAAACATGCTCTCAGCTGCTAATGACGATCAGAGCACAGCTTCTGTGGTGTCTAGTTCACACCAAACTCATGCAAAAGTTTACAATCAAGGGTTCATTTATGTTATGCATGCAATGTATGAATGCAAGTACGTGATGGTTGAAGAACGTCCTGTTTTCACTTTATGTAACATTCACATAATGCCAAACATTCTTGTTAGAGTTTCACACACAACTGATGACACTATTTGGACATTTATGTCAAAAAATAAATAAACTAATAAGATTACATTTATTTTAATTAGCCAATTATTTTCTAAAGACAAAATTAAAATATATATTTTAAGGAAACACTGCTACAAAGTACACAAAGTCAAATAAAGCTTGTTGGTTTAATTAGACTGTATATCATATAATATATTATATACACTACAATAAGGTTCCATAACATTAGTTCACTACATTAGTTAACATGAACTAACAATGAAAAATACTTCTAAAGCATTTATTAATCTTAGTTATTGTTGATTCCAACATTTACTAATGCATTATTAAAATGTAAAGTTGTATCTATTGATGTTATTTCATGGACCTAATTTGTATTAACTAATTATATTATATTATATTATATTATATTATATTATATTATATTATATTATATTATATTATATAAAAAAAGATGAAGTAAAATAAAATATAAATACTAGAAACCTAACAAAAAAGAAAACCAAAGATAACACAGGAAAAAAAAACCAAAATCATAGCATCATTTTACAGCATTTAAAGTAAAATATAATACCAAAGAAGACACAGAAAAAAAAAAACCCTATAAAAATAATATTGTGATAGGCTTACAATGTTAAACAAACAAAATACAGTACACAATTGAATTATTTATAGCAATTATATGTATAACAATTATTTATAATCAGGAACGGTTATAAAATAATAATAATAATGATATCGGTCAATCTCTAAAATATACAGTTATGATCAGGAACGGTTATAAAATAATAATAATAATGATATCGGTCAATCTCTAAAATATACAGTTATGACTATATGTGATTTGTCTGTGGTCTTCAAGGTAGTCTATTTTTTATGAGATTTATGTTAATTTATAATAATTATAATAATATAATTGTTATAATTTATCATTAATTAGTATGCATAGCCTTTAGCATCACAAATGGCAGTATATATTTCTGCTTCATACGTGATCAGAAACCACATCGGATTGCAAACGTTGGCAGAAACATTTGCTCGTGTTTGAAATGGTTTTGTGCTGACAGCATGGTTTTAAATGTTAAATATTAGCTGCTAGCAAAAATGGGAAATGACCACAGGTAGAAGTGACCATTTCTACAGTCCAGAATGGGGAATTTTGGTCTCTGCGTCCTGATCTCACTCTTATAATATAGTATATAATAGAGTCGCTCACTTTCATTACACATGTGCACATGCTCTCTGTCACGTGTGTGTGTGTGTGTCTCGTTTCCTCTGCTTTCATTCCCGCTTTCATTTTGTTCTTTCCTTTGAACTATAAAGTAATAAATACTGTTGGAGCGAGGGCTGTGTGTGTCTCAAACTGCCGGTCTGTTGCTAGGCAGAAACTATGCGGCAATCTCTATCTCTCTGCCTTTAATTTTCTCACTGACACTGATTCTCTTCTGCATGCCTTCCCTCTCCTCATTCACACAGCTGTGTGTAAGAAACACTCGAAGCATGCTTACCTTCATATGCATACATTACTGTATAATATTATAAGGTCATCATTAATATAAGGTTTCCCTATTCTTTAATAAACACCAAGTGGACATAAGAATTAACATGTGAATGAAATCCTAGGTTGAAACAGGATTCTTTCTTTCTTTCCTGGTTACACAATAAACTGTCTGCCATTTATTTCAACATTAAACTCTATTCTCTGGGTCACCCTGTCAATATATAGATTTTGTCATTATCAGCACAATGATCTAGTTATTGCTTTTCTTTAAACATTATTATCATAAGAGCAAAATCCAGTATCGGTTGACCTCTTAAATCTGTGTATATTGATGTGTTAGACCATTAACCGTTTTCAAAACATATGCACGTATTAAATAAATCACGTCTTTAGTATTTTAAACTTGCTTAACCAGTATTAAATCAAATATTAAGTGGTTGAATATGTGCTGCAGCCTGCTGAGTTTAAACAAGAGTCTGAGATGATTTTAACAGTATGCATTTTATTTGTCGTTAAAAAGGTCCTAAGTCTTAGATTTGAAACTTTGTGAATGTTTTAATAGTAGTTTTTCAGGCCCTACTAAATATTTCTATGATTATATGGTAAAATAAACTCATGTAAGCAGTGTGTTTGCCAGGTTAGGTTTTTGTCCTAATGTTGTTAAAGAAGCTTATTCTTGATGGACTTGCGTGATTAAATAACAGTGAAAACTGCTGATTAGCTGTTTGTGTGTGACTAGTTAATGTTTGTCAGGAAGGCTGGCAGCTGACATTGATCTGGAAGCATGAGTAAGACTGAAGCATGTGACGGGTGCGGCTCAATCATCACACAATAGAGGAAACAGATCCTGGGCTAGTTTCAGGGGAGACCTGGGAAACCCACGTACTCATTCAGAAACCCTGATTAGAATACAATATAACAATACAACTAGTAGATTATATTATGTTCCTTTAGAAAATGTGATGTTTAATTCATTGCATCTAAGTTTTGTCTGTTTTATCTCTTTGTATCTCCTGCTCTGAAAGTGTTTGTTCAGCATAATAGATTGCATAATAGATTTTTTGTGTGTGTGTGTTTGTGCTCCGATAGCATATTTTTACAGCTTAAAGTGCAAGAAGTGCGGATTTTACAGAGTTTGACCTGTAGAGTTTTAATAGCCTGTGGTTTTCAGACAGAAAACGGGAAATGGTGTAAAGCATGATTTATGAGCATTTATGTGAACACTTACACGACTAAACAAACTTTACCTGGTTATAGGTCATTTTTAGAAATATCATGTTCAAATGAATGTTCTTCTTTAAGGTTTGTTTCTCTATCTGATGATCTGGATGATAAAGTCTCTGTGCTGAATTCTGTTCTCTTGTCTGGCCTGGACATGCTGGCTCCCTTGAAATCACGATCTGTTTCTTTTGCACGCTCTGCTCCTTTGTACAATGATGATCTGCGTGCTATGAAGGCTACGTGTCTTAAAATGGAGCGTAGTTGGTGCATATCAGGTTTAACTGTTCATTACCAGGACTGGAAAGACCACTTACTTGAATATATAGCTCTATTCGCACGGGATTAGTATTCTCCAGTCATTTGTAATAATTGCAGAGGTTGTCTCTGTTCTTAATCCTGTGCCATGTCTGTAATTTGTAAAATAAAATATATCCCTCGCAAATGACCTACCATATTTCGCCGAACACCGAGGTCCTGTGATAATATTAGTCCCGTGCGAATCGATATAATCTCTGTGATTTGGCCAGCATTTGGCAGGTCGTATATTATTTTTCAAGGTTTTTGTTTCCCGTGCGACTTTTTATCCATCTTTCGCAAAGAATGGAGCTGCTTTGTAGTGTTTGAAAGTATTTGGGTGCTGTCAGATCGCTACACCATACAATGTGCAGAAAGAGAAAGCTGAAAAGGTTTTGAGGTTGTGTTACAAGTAAATCAAGAATAAAGCTTGAGATATTATTTTAACCTGGTGAAATGTAAATGACACAGCGCACGAGACTATATTAGTTTCTTTTTTTTAAATCCATCTAACTGGACCATAGAACGGGACTCTCAAAGCCTTGACATCTGGTTATCCGGGAGATAAGTCAGTAAATTCAAGTAAATTCACAGGCTTCGCTTATCCGGTGTGAATGCACCACACGAAATCCTAATCCTGTACGAATAGGTCTTAAGGCTGAAATTGTGTCAGCTAGATCTGTTTATTTTTCTCAGATAATTGTCAGGAATCAGAGAAACCCTAAACAACTGTTTCACTCAATCAACAAGCTGCTTAAAAATCACAGCTTCTCTAATGTTCCTGCTTCAGCTCACCTCTGAAATATGTTTTTAGAGTTTTTAGCACAAAAATTGATAATATACGTAACCACCTTATTACTACTCATACTTCTGCTGCCTCTTACTTTTCTTTTCTACAGCATTTTCTGGTATTCTTTCTCTAACTTTACTATTCATGACTCCCAGTCTCTCTGTAATATGGTTCCGAAACTGAAAGCTTTAACTTCCAGAGTTGATCAGATACCATCTTGTCTGTTCAAATCATGTTTTGATTCCCTTTGTCCTGTTGTTTTGAGAATTACAGTATCAATGTCTCTTTGTGCACTGGTGTTGTGCCAGCAGCACCGTACCAAAAACTAACAACATGGAGTTTGATAATCTGAATAATGTTCGTCCCATCTCTAATCTTCCAATCCTCGCCAAAATTTTATAACAAACAGTGGCTTCTCAATTGCTTTCTCATCTTTCCTCTAATGATCTTTTTGAGCCCCTTCAATCTGGATTCCGTAAAACTCCACAGCACTGAAACAGCGTTAGTTAAGGTCACTAATGACTTGTTAAGGCTTCTGATTCTGGCCATCTGTCTGCACTGATTCTTCTTGATGTTAGTGCCGCTTTTGACACTATAGATCACTCCATTTTAATCACCCGTTTAGAGACTATATTTGGAGTTTCTGATTCTGCATTGAAGTGGTTTAAGTCCTACCTCTCTGATCGCAAGCAGTTTGTTGTGATGGGTGGTTGCAGGTCTGAGGTCGGTGTGGTGCACTCTGGTGTTCCCCAGGGATCAGTTTTGGGCCCTTTACTTTTTAGAATTGACATTTTTCCATTTGGCCAACTTTTAAGAACACTTGGTCTTAACTTTCACTTTTATGCTGATGACACTCAGATCTAAATACATTCAAAATGTCAAAATTCCTGTGTCTTTCTTTCTCAATGTTTTACTGAGTTTAAAAAATGGATGTCTGAAAATTTTCTCTGTCTAAACAGTGACAGGACTGAAGCGATGCTTATGGGTTCACCTCACCAGTTGCGCAAAGCAGAGTCTGTAACCTTAAGTGTGGATGGCTCTGCTTTACAGTTTCAGACTAAACTAAAAAATCTGGGGGATGATATTTGACGCCAATTTAATATTTGATCTGCATTTTCGTAACACAGTCAAAACATATTTTTTTCATCTCAGAAACATTTCCAAATGACGTCCCATGTTGACTTTCTCTGTGGTTGAAAAGTTAATCAACACTTTAGTTTTTTTGCGTATTGATTATTGTAATGCTTTGCTGGCTGGAGTTTCTAAAGCTACCCGAAGTAAATTTAGTTGTATTTAGTTGGTACAAAACTCAGCTGCTAGAAATCTGACTAGGACCAGTGCAAGGGAGCACATCACACCTATCTTGGAAAAATTGCACTGGCTGTAAAGTGCTTTGAGATGCTACTTTTAAAGGTGGTATATAAAATAAAGTTTATTATTATTATAAATGTCTCAAAAATGATCATCAGGCTTTTGAGGAACAATTATTTATTCATCTCTCAGTCACACACTTTATTGCATTGGATTATATGTTTTGAAACTACTGAGCTTTGATCAAGCTAAGCATTAAAATATCATCTTACTAAGCCATAATACTGATACGTATAAATGTATTCTGTTATAAAAGCTCATTCATTTACATTACAAACTATCAGATTTTGAATAAAAAGTTCTGAACAAAAATGAGATATCTATTATTCTCATCAAAACACATATATATACTTCCAAATATTTATAAAAATAAAAAAAAGGCTGATTGGTGCAATATTTTATCTAAAGGTTCAGCTGTTCCATAAAAACATCACAACAACAAATGAACAAAAAATATGAATATAATAAATTAATAATAACTCTGTTCTTTCATATGGTGACAGAAAAAGTTGAATGATGTCATATATGAATAATAAGGCCTCTGTCTTTCTGTCCCGACAGTGGAACCTCGTGGGGGACTCTGCCTGGATGGTTCATATTGCCAAGTTCTCCCTGTTGGTGGGCTCCATCTTTGGATACTTGGTGTTGGGAGTTCTGGCAGATTGGTGAGTGATTTGTAATTATTTGTCAACCGTGAGATGATTACTTTGGTACCTCTGAGGAAATGCAGCGGTTTCATGAACACGAGTGTGTATGTCAGGCCATAAATCCACAAGAACTCTGCACAGATGTTTTTTTGGTGTTGCCGCCCATCGTAGTCCCTCTTATGAATCATTTTCTGGATCCGAAACCCTGCTGTGAATGTCTGCGTTTGCTTGAGATCTGGAAAAGTCTTTTCAAGGACTTGGTATGGATCAAATCCTATGATCGAGATTTTGTCTGTGTGCGTGTGTGTGTGTGTGTGTGTGTGTGTTTTTGTATTCATCAGCATTACTTTATCCCACTGATGGTCATCAATATAGTTGATGTCATGTGTGTGAACTAGATGTTTGAGTAAAACATCAACATGCTCTCTATAGCTTTCAACATGTGCATTACTCCGTCGCAGGAAGCCATACTAGCAATTCATGACCCCTGGCCTAATATCTCAGGTGGATGTAACACGAAACCCATAAAGTGACTGATAATTGAGTGTGTGTGTGTGTGTGTGTGTGTGCAAGCTGTGAAATGCTCATGGATATCAGAATGCTTGTATTATGCAAAATTGATGTAAACCCAGTCATCTTACAGCAGAGGGGACAGAACATCTGCTAGTCTGTTAGACAGTCTATTAGACCCACTGTAATCAAACAGCAATAATTCAGAGGAAAAGAAAAATCACTCACTGCTCTTTTCTGGAAAACTTTTAGATGCATAAAGCACTCTTTTTTTTGTTGGTTTTGTTTCTTTGTTGAACTTTATTACAGACTATTTAGTTACTTGCATGTTTCTAAACTATAGTTAAATGAAAATCAATATGTCCTTTTTTTTTCTTCTTTTTTTTACAAAAAACATTCTATTTTAATTATTCTAATTATGTAAGTGCATAAATAGATCGATTTTTTAAAAGTAGCTAGACAGTTAAAAGCAGTGTTCATGTTTATCGTTTTTGATATTAAACTTGATATCAAGAATTAATAAATTTCACTTCATGTAATTTTTTTTATTAAATTAAACCTTTGAATCAAAATTCCAAGGTGAAAGAAAATATGATCAGACTACATGACATAAGGGTTCACATTTGGTATGGACACGCATTCATTCACTAACCATGCATACACACGAATCTGTGTGTGAAATCTGTGCACAGACATTTTTATATAGATGCAAAAACCTCCAGGTCTGTCTTAAATGATCGTTTTTATCAGACTTTTATGCTTATGTTGAGCAATTTCACTTTAATGGCAAATAAAAGGATATTAGGCAGTTACTGAATGCCTAATTTTCAAAAATTTCCAATTATATTTTCATCAGGAGCCTGATTTAAAAAAAAAAAAAAATCCTATTTGAAAGAAAAATCACAGATGGCCTTAGAGGTTTTTGCATCTGAAGTCTTTGTAAACAAATTGAGAGACAGAGATCGAAACATACATATATACATTTTACACAGAACTAGAATATAAATACATTTGTCCGGGATGAGGAATAGCTGTAAAGGAAAGGTTGTGCAGAAAGCCCTTATAATATGGGAATGTTTTGGGTGTGTTTTCTGCAAATTACTAACCTCGGTCACACAAATATAAATATTTTTTTTGTTTTTTTTTTTTGGGTGAGAAGTTCTCTTATGCGTATGAATACAGAAAATCCACTCAGTTATTACTGAATGAGTCCTATTGTTTGTGCCGAGCACAATGTGTCTTGTGTGGAGGACAGCGGTTGCAGAGAGCATGACATCATCAGCATATGTCATGTTTCTAATATTTCTGGACACTGTGCAGTTCATGACGATGTTAATGCATTTCAGTTGTAGCATGTTTTTCATGGAATCATTCAGGACTTGTTTTTAAATGTCTCTTAAAAAAATCTCAAAACAGCAAAAGAAAAAAAAATCATAAAAAAAAATAACTATCAAACCAACCAATCACTCCATTGACTTTTTACAATAAATTTTTTAACACAAAGTTTTGACTCGCTTGATGTCACATTATAATGTAACACATGTGATATAATTTAAAAACCAGTGGAGAATTAAAATTGGCCTTGTTTTGTGTTTTCTAACATTCAGGATTGGACGACACCCGGTGCTGATCCTGTCCGTCATCTTCATGTTAATTTTCGGCATGACGGTGGCCTTCTCCGTCAACGTCCCGATGTTCAGCACCCTGCGCTTCTTTGAGGGCTTTTGCTTGGCAGGAATCACGCTCTCGCTCTATGCTCTGAGTAAGTGTAACGTCTGAGATGAAACCGCGTTATTAAGAGCTCTGGTCCAGAAGACATTTACATTTTCTGAGGCATTATCCGTCATTCTTTGTGCAACAAAAATCTTTAGTATTTTTCAACAAAATACATACACTTACAAACAAAAAAAAAACAAAAAATAAAAAAATATCAAATATAATATTTATCATAATATGAGACCCTGGAGCACAAAACCAGTCTTAAGTCGCTGGGGAATATTTGTAGCAATAGCCAAAAAAACACTGTATGGGTCAAAATTATCAATTTTTCTTTTATGCCAAAAATCATTAGGATATTAAGATCATGTTCCATGAAGATATTTTGTACATTTTCTACCGTAAATATATCAAAACTTAATTTTTGATTAGTAATATGCATTGCTAAGAACTTCATTTGGACAACTTTAAAGGTGATTTTCTCAATATTTAGATGTTTTTGCACTCTCAGATTCCAGATTTTCAAATAGTTGTATCTCGGCCAAATATTGTCAGATCCTAACAAACCATACATCAATGGAGAGATTATTTATTCAGCTTTCAGATGATGTATAAATCTAAATTAAGTGTCTAATTGACACTTAAGACTTGTTTTGTGCTCCAGAGTCACATATATTAAAAATAACCTCAGAGCTCACAACAGATCTGCCTTTAAAGGTTTGTCATTTATTGTTAAATATGGAGAAAATTATTGATTTTACTTCCAGAACCCGACTTTGAATAATAGTAGAATATAATGCAGTCAGTTTCTCTCTCCTTTCCGCTTTGATTCGTTTTCATTTATTTCCCACACACATTTATGTCACGAGTGGATGGCAAAGTCCATGCTCTCTTTCCACTACTGCGTTCCCAACCCAGCACTGTTGGAAAACTGATTATGAATGATTATCAACCCAAATTGGGTCAAATCCACCCAGCTTCCTCACCCAACAGCCTCAACCCAGTGGTCGGTTTGAGAAAATCATCCAGCCTTATATGCAGCATCTAACTGAATGTGTATGATTTGTGTCTCTCACATGAAGGTCTTACCCTTCGAATGTCAGCGAGGTTAATTGTGGTCTCTCAGCTCTATCGTACTATCGTCATTCAGATGATTACCCACAGACTAGCAGTGACCTTCTACAAGCTTAACAGTGAAGACATTTTCTGATGAGTGATAATCCTCTTTAGATGATGGCTCTTCCAGTAATGGGGTTTGCCAGCAATGCCTCACCTGACTGTCTGATGGCCTCAGAAAGCTTTAACTCCATGTTGGAACTGCCTTACAATGGCTACACTGGGCCTTCATTTCCTTGTCATAGTCATTTTCTTGACCCCATCCATCTACCTCCACAAAATAGACCCGTTCTGAACTATTGGTGTGCATTAAATAACTGTTGTTATTTTGATATACTGCGCATTGATTGTTTTACTTTCTTTCCACTAATCAAACTTTTAAAGGGATGGTTCACCCAAAAATAAAAACAAAATTCTCTTAATTTACTTTCACCCTCATGTCGTTCCAACTACCTTTGAACAAAAAACAATATATTTTAAAGAATGTTGGTAACCAAAGAGTTGAATGTAGCCAACCAAATACATAACATTAAACATTTATTTTAAAAAAAAAGAAACTTTCGCCAACAAAAAGAAGACACAATTTTCAACTCCAACACAACTATCACAAAACAAATACTTTTTTATTCATATTTAAGTTAAATATTGGGTGAGTAAAATACAGAATTTGGGTTGAGTGAACGCTATCCCATGACAGAATATTTTTTATTCATACTGTGTGAAACTATACCCTAGTATCACAAAAGTATGAAGATGTATTAAATGACAATTTTACTGTTATATCATAGATTTGTCTTGATATATAACTCCTATCGCATTTATTTAGATATATAGAGATAATTATATATACTATATATATATGATATGGTCAAAAGTTGGAACATGTACTATTTTAATGATTTTGACTGTTAGTAAATTCTAGATGGATTGATTTTTATCAAAAATACAGAAAATACAGTCATATATATATATTATATATATATATAAAAATATAAAATCTGTTTTTTGTTTTTTAAAAAACCTGTGTGTATTTGTCTGACACAAAAATTAAAACAACTCAGTGACCAACAGCAATTTCAATATATTATCAATACTACTTTCTAATTTTATATATCTTTAAAAACAATTCATTAAAAACCAAAAAAATATCTATTCATTATTTGCTACTTTTAAATATCTTTTAAAATCATTTTTTAAATATCCTATAAATATCTAGTCATTATTATCATGTCATTCAAAACTAAAAATGTATTTATTTTTTTTTCTGTGGAAAAAAGATGCATACAAAAAAATAAAAATAAATAAAGGCTGCCCTTTTCGTACAACATATAGGACCGGGTGCAAAAACTCCAAAAAAACACTATAAAGTATCATAGCATGACTCATGACTTAAATTTGAAGTCTTCTGCAGTCATATGATAACTTCGTGATGAGCAGACCATAATCTGTTATTCACTGATAATCACCTTCCTCCAGTGCTCGTATATTGTTATTCAAACTTGGTGGGTGAAGAGAAGCCTCACCATTGGTTCTTACACTGGAAACTGTTGCTATGCAAATTTCTTACTGGGCTAAAGCCCTGACAACCCCAACCTGGACGAGACTAAAGGACGAGATTAAATACTGGAGATACAGATGGAAGGCAGCTGTGGAGAGTAGACAAAAGAAACCGCAAAACACTTTTTACATTATTTAACTATGTTTCATGTGCATAGTCTTGTAGCTTCTTCCTAAACCGTGTAAACACTGTTTAAAACCGCTGGAGAAAAATATCCACTCTAGCATTCCCATTCATCTCAGTAGTGACAGTATGTGATGTGCATGCTGCCATATTTGCACATGGTACATTTATCAGCCAACAACCTGAGCTGTAAATGTCATGTGACTAATTACTCAAGAGCTGCAGAACCATTACATCACGACAACACAAGAATGCACGCTTAACTTGTGACTGTCCTGAGATGTAATGTAAGAATCACACATTGTATACGGCATGAAGTAATACAGCATGATTTCAAACTCTTAAAAGTATTTTTATTTTAAAAAGATTCAGCTGTGTGGTGTTCATCAAACCTTGGCCGTTTCAAACAGTCTGTCATTCCAATAATGGTCTTCTAAATGAGGATTGATCGAAACCTTCTCTGTATTTAGTTCAGTCCATTAATATTTGGACACCTGTGATGTGAAGGCAGTGAAGGGTCATTTATTGATGTTGGCCATTAGATGGAAGGCATCTTCTGAATATCTGCTGTATATTAAGCAAGTGAGCAAGTACATTATGCCATTTCTAAGTGAGATGTCTGTAGTGAGACTGTAAGCCTTTGGTCTGATGAAGAGCTCATAAAAAACGTCTCAAAAAAAAAAAAAAAAAAAAAAAAAAAACACATTTGCAAATTTGCTGCTTGTTGTGCAAGTACACAATATGTGTGGGACACTTTTCATCATCAGACAGGCATGAGAGTGGTGTAACCTCTCTGTGGATATACTGTGAGATACACATCACTAGCCAGGTTTCCATCCAAAGTTACCAGGTAGAGAGCTGAAACCATTCATTTGCGCACAGGTTCAAGATAATTTGTGATTCACAGGTTTTTCATCTGAAGGAGACGCATGCATGCATACGTTCATTCTATAAATCACACGTACACATATTTGAGAGATTATCGTAAGATCAATTTTAGGATAGTTTCTGCACAACATTGTTTATACGAGGCCCTAGATCTGTGAACAGAAGGTCAAGCTGAGGATTTTAAATCCTTTATTAGAGAGGATAGGTATAAATATTAGATAAATCAAACTTGGACGATGAAAGGTGAGCACCAGCCAATGGGATCACTGATTTTCACATTAGTCCCGCCCACTGCCGAAACAGCCTGCTTGCAGAGGCTTCACCTTGGTCTTAAAGGGATAGTTCACCCAAAAATGAAAATTTGATGTGTATCTGCTTACCCCCAGGGCATCCAAGATGGACAGTAGGTGACTTTGTTTCTTCAGTAGAACACAAATGATGATTTTTAACTCCAGCCGTTGCAGTCTCTCAGCTGTATAATGCATGGCAATGGTAACAAAATATATGAGAGTAAAAATAACATGCACAGACAAAACCAAATTAAACCCTGCGGCTCGTGATGATACATTGATGTGTAAAGACACAAAATATTATATATTAGGTTTAGACAGAATTTAGATTTTTGGGTGAGCTTGGCCTTTAAAGCCTTTGTAGGTTTTTTTTTTTTTTTTTTTTTTTACAAATGGTTTTGTTCATATATCAAACATTGATTTGTCCAAAAAAACAAAAAACGATTGATTCCCATTGAATATCTCACAACAGAGGCGTGCTGAGAAATCTGGAGTAGGCTAAGAGGCAATCCAAACAGAAACACTCAAGAGTAACTAGGCAAAAACTAGACTCAACAGTTAATCTACATCAAGAGAGAGAATCCAACGGACTAGTGAGTGAGACTCATTACAGCTTACAGACTCCAGCCATGAATGTGAGGTGTGATGTTCTATTTCTAGAAGTGATGCTGGTTAATACTTTAATGACATTAAGAAGCATTATGTAATGCTTAACAGATCATTAGGAGAATGCATATTAATGTTTGATTAATTTTCATATACATGAACATTTGATTTTCATATTTGAATGTTCACTAATGATACTGTTAAACTACGGAATTATTGTTGTGGTGTTATGAATGTATTATGATGCATGATATCCCAGGATAACAGAATCAGTCACAAACTTGAAGATTATTTGTGGTGCCTGAGTCGACTGCTAGCTGTATTTCACACACCAGTGTTAAATTTCTCTCATCCTTGGAAACGTTAGCTAATGAGTGCGTGTGCACAGAGCTTTCAATGTACCATACAGTGTCCTAGCATATTCATAATTAGATGCCCTAGATAACAGCTCAATGGCTAGGGTCAGTGACCGTTTGAATATTGACGACAGTCTTTATGGGATTATATTAGCAAAGACAGAGTTAGGTTAACTCGCAGATTAAATCACAAATCATGATCCAGTGGAAATGCTTTTAGATACAGACCTACTGAAAGATTTTGAGCTATTCCTAATGATGCCCAGGCCCTCCTAAATGTAGGTTTAAAGGGAGAGTTCACCCAAAATTCCTGTTAATTTACTCACCCTCAGGCCCTCCTAAATGTAGGTGATTTTTTTTCTTCAGTACAGTAAGAAGATTTTTAGCTGAATGAAAACCATGGTCCTCTTTTATAACACACTTTGAGAGTCAAAAAAAAGCACATCAGGCAACACAATATTTAATAACCCCATGGCTCCTTAAGACGGATATATCGAGGTCTTATGAAGGGAAACAATCCTTCTGTGCAAGAAACTGAACATCATTTACAACATTATACCTGTAATCCAGAGCCTCAGAAATACAGGGAAGCTCTGATTCTTTTCTGCGAACTGGTTCTTTCAGACAGTTCGTTTCATTGAACCGATTCACTAGTTTGTTTACTTAATCACACAATGATGTAACAAATACCAATTATATTATCAAAGCACCCAATAATGACAAGAAGCATGGATGTTTTGGCGCATGTCTTAATTAAGCATATAAAGTCGAATAAAACTCAGTCTTCATCAACTCACCTTTTTACAGTGAGAGACCATAAAATCTTTAATTTCACCTCTTCGTTCAAGTGTTTGGTTTGTCACAGCATGCGTGGGGCATATCAGCAGGCTCTCATCGGTCCGAGTTCGAACTGATTCCTCATCAGTTCAGTGACTGTTGGAGAACTGGAGCTCTGAATCCTTTCCTTCATGTGCTCTTTTTAGACCTTTTGGTGTGTGAGTTTTTGATTCAGGCAGATATACACTTGTGTAAGATCTGGTGCTTTTCAGGCTGCAAACTGTTTTCAGTACGATTCATTGAAAGGATATCAACTATTTCACCGCACGAAAGAACCCGGTTGAAGGAATGATTCGTTTTTGTGAACCAGACCAGAATTTATTTATACTCTTTCTTTCTTTTCTTGCTCGCTTGCGTTCTTGTTTGTTCTTTAGCTCTCAAATCTTTAGCTCTTTTGTAATCAGAGAAGAAGTGTTTGTGTGCTGACTGGAGTAAAGTTCAGTGGTTGTGCTGAGACTGTGTTCTTCAGAGCTGCATCAACAGCTGTTTATCTGACCCTGACCACCACATCTAACAGCACCTGCACTTCACCAGCAGGCCCTGCGGTTTCTCTCCTATTACTCTCTCCCGTTTCACACTGTTAAAACATTATAAATCTGCTTACAGATGCCAACAGCTTCACTTATCAGTCCATGCATTCCCCGGGAATCAGACTCGTGGCCACGGCTAGTGCCATTCTCTAATGTGAAATCCTGTAAAATCTATAACCCTCATGTCATTCAGTGACACAGTGATCCTGGCATGGAATGCAGTTGAATACGGCGACATACTGGCAGGAAGCCATGAGTGACTCATGTGGACTGGGGAAGTTCATGTCAGGCTCAAACAGACAAAACAAGCCGGATTCCGTCACGGCCGCCCTCTGCTGGGACCTAGTCATTAGGATCTCAGTATATGCCACAGACCATCCTCCATCAAGCTACAAAAAGCAAACAACTCTTGATATATCATCATGGTTTGGATTAAGGGTTATTTGTATTCATTAGTTTCATTAAAACAAATGCAATGTATCGTATGTCCTCATTCAGCTAGTTACGCTGTGGGAACGTGCATGAGGGATTTGGATCAGATGGGTTAAGAAGCTCAAGCTTCTCTCTCTCTCTGGCTTTGTTCCAAAATGAAGTAAGCAGCCTTCATAGGCAGCGTTTTAAGGGAGGATAGACCGTGAAGGGTTTTTTTAAAATAAAAGCCCAAAAGAAAAAAAGAGGTTCATTTAGGAGGTACAGTTCTGCTCCCCAAGGCTTATTTGATCAGAATACAATAAAACAGTAATGTTGTGGTGAATTGTTATTACAATTGTAATAACTGTATGGTTTCTTAAAAATTATTTTGCACACTGCACTCGCAGTTTTCTGGATGTCAATATAAAAATATTGGAAATTCTTCCACTTGAATTTGACTTTGGAAAGCAATGTTACTGCTCTTGAGCTTGTTATTGATAATAGTTGCTTGTTGGGAATATTATGGATAAGATGTACTAAAATAATTAAAAATAAAAAAAAAAAAAAAAAATAAAAAAAAACAAATAAAGGTGACAAAAACATAAAAATAAAAAATGAAATTAAAATGAAAAAATAAAATATAAACTAATAAAAAAAATAATAAATTGTAATAATTATACTAAGCATACACTGCTTGTGACAAAGTCATCTGATTGTAAATACACCACTTTTCCACTTTTTAAATCTATTAAATAGTTCAGATATTTGAAGCAAGTTCATCTAAAATACTTTTTTTGGTGACGTTCAATGCAATTTTTAGCATGTTTCTATGATTCAAGCTCATACTTTTAAAATACTTAATAGTTACTCTGTTGTTATAATCACATAACATTATCTTTTGTTATGTTGATTTCAAATTTGAAAAAAAGATATAAAAAAATAAATGATTTGAAAAAAAAAAAAAAGTTTTTTTTTTTTTTTTTTTCAGCTATGTTCTGAGTTGGGATGTGTTAGTAATTCATCGTCTAAGCTGAGAAACAGTGCTTTCCCCCGTCTCAGCTTCACGACTGAGCTCCGTCTCTCCGAGCACAGAGCATGATTCAGTTCCTGTGGGAAGTGCTGCTCATTGATATTCTGGGGCTTTTCTGAAGGATTGTTCATTCACCTGGTTCAGTCCTGTGTTACCGGAGTCCTGTCACCTTGGAAAGCTCAAACCCTGAAGCGTTCACATCAGTCGTCGAACCGTGTCAGCCCCTGCTGTCTGTTCTGTGGTTTTTGCCATGTTCATTTGATATTGCAGTGCTGGCGTCTGTCATTGAAGACCACCCGTTGCTTCCTGCCATTATGAATACTAACGATTGTCATCTGAATTAATTGCAGACAGATGACAGGCCCAGATGTTGTGCATGCATTACATAGTTGTTTAAGGTTCCCTTTAAAAAACCGTGTCCTGTAGAACATGTATGAGCAGTTTTTTTGGGTCTTTTACAGAAGAAGACTGTAAATCAATATGGCGTTATTTTGCATCCATGTGTTTTTTTAGGATACTGCATAAAAACACTGCGATGAACTCCAGTGGAAACTACAATGGAAACACATTTAAATATATACTTTTCCTTGATGTGCAACAAAAAAATGCATGTGACTTTTGATCCTCAACAGATCATGGTGATTTGGATGATTTTATATGTAGGAAAGCATATAGGTATTAGTGGCAACTTTCATTTTTTGTCTGTTATACTTGCAGCAGACTTTCCAATGAAGTGACAGTTTTGTTCTCTCTGAGGCACATGGGGTGGAAACAGTGTTTGATATTTTGCAAATTTTTTTTTGTTTTACACAATGTTATAATGTTCTGCAACGGTTTTGAAGGAAACCATACCTAATATGGCTCACACTTTCTTTAAAAGCTTCAATAATGTCATGTTATGGAGGAAATATGGCATTTGCAATCTGTGCCTTAAATGGGATAGTTCACCTAAAAATGAAAAATCTGTCATTTACTTTTTTTTGTTCCAAACCATCTTTCTTTATTTAGATATTTTGGAAGAATGTTGGTAACAGTAGCTGATACCCATTTGACTTTGGCAGTGTTTTTTTTAATTTATATAAAAGTCAATGGCTAGCATCAAAAGAACTCATTTGGGTTTGGAACAAGTAAATGATGACAGTTTTCATTTTTGGGTCATAAAATATACATACACAGACAATTTAGATCTAATAACATGACATGGTGCTGCATTGCTTTTACAAAAAGTCGGTGGTTTTAAGTAATGTACTAAACTATTTGGAGAACGAAGTTATGTGCGAGGTAGTTTGATAAATAATAATGATTAACAATAGCATTTAATCCATTGGCATCTTTTATTATTTCACTATTGCATTTTTAGATTTGACAAAAGCTCAGTTTAAATTCCCTTAGAAAAATCACTCTAACTGCTGCAGTTATTGAGAGCCCCTGGTACTTAACTGACTCTAATGTTGGATGCCGTGTTTCTTGTCTGCAGGGATAGAGCTGTGTCTGCCGGATGCCGTTTCTCATTATGACCATGTGGTCTCAACTTCGTGGCGTTGGCGGGGCAGCTGATGCTCATGCCCGGGACTGGTATTCTCTGTCGTGATTGGCAGATACTGCAAGGCAGTCGTAATCTGCCCTCTCTTAACTCATGCTGTCCCTATATCTGGTAAGCAACTGTGCCAGTGGATGTTCAAAAAATATGTTTGTGTTTGGCTCTCTCTTAAAAACCAAAATTTAGAATTTTGAAATTGCAAGTGCACTCAAGACTTCAGCTGCCGAAAAAAGACATTGCACTACTTTATTAATCAGCGTAATCATTTCCATCTGCACAGATAGATGCAGAACCACATTAACACATCAGAAGGATCAGATATAATACACACACGGATTTATAGTAGTTCTGGAAAATGTGGCTTTGCATCAACATAAAAACATAAATGTACAAAAATAGAACACTTCAAACTATAATAATCAATAAATGTATTTTAATATTTCACATTAAAAGCAAACGTTTTGGTATGAGGCCATTGTAAAAAATTTACTATTTACTGTACAGCATGATTATATATACTGTGCCCAAAATCGTGTTACCATAATAAATGCAAGTAATGGTTTAACTGGTGCGACAAAGTAGCAGATGGGGAGACGATATTAAATTCAATGCTGTGACAATCTAGCTATAATGAAATAAAATCATAGTATAAGAAGAGGGTTTTTAGTGCTTTCACATCGAACAGATGATCAAGTTGTTTTACTAGGGTGGCGTTTGTGTCATTCGGGCAAAGAACGGGCGAAAGAGCCAGTCCTTGCCTTTCCTGTCGAAACTAAAATAGGACTATGAAGCATACAGTATTTTATTGGGATTGTTCTTTTTTTAATTTGTAATAGACCAGGGTTTTATTCAGAGCTGTCGTGTTAAACGTGATTTATTTAAAAATTATATCACCGGGTGCATGCTTTTTAGAATTTTTGTCTAGTGTGCATCTGAAATGTCTTTTATAACCTTTTCTGTTAATCGTAATACTTGGTATAATTTATTTCGAGATGGCCATTAAAATAGCCTTGATACTGGCACCTCGGTGTTAAAAAAGTGAATTAAATATAAATAAACAAAATGTGTGTAAGTTGCTTTTTTCTGATTGTTTTAGTTCTTTTATTTAGCAGCTAACGTTCAGTGATAATGCTGTTTTTTTTGCTGCTAAGTGTTTAGCCAGAACGATTAGATTAGTCTCTGTAGTTTGATATGATGTTATCATAATATAGTAAAGATATATCTGTTTTCATTCATCAGGATTTTTCCGGAGTCTCTGCGCTGGCCTGCTTGCGACCACAGCAGGTACATCGCTCCAAATGGATCATGGAGCGCGTCGCCAAGAAGAACAACATCAAACCTAGAGGAGGACGCAGAGGAGCTCATGGACCGGTACAAAGCAAAAAGAGAAAGCCTTTATAATGTGCAAAGATATGATTTAGGGATGAGAACTAGTGATCCCAACAGCTTACAGCTGTAATATAGCCACCAGTTGTTGGAGATGAGATTTGAAACCATTTGAAATATGCATGCTGCAAAATATCTGAACAATCGCAAAAAATGACTAAAAACATAATTTATCAGTCAGAAAAAACAATCACAACTAACCTCCCTTTAAAAAAATCAATCTGTGTAGAATTCTTTCTAGATTTAGATGCAAATGCAAACCTAGATTTTGACATCCTCAAGGAATACAAAATGTTGGCGCTTCTAGAATATCTAACAATTGCCAACACAGTGCAGACTCAGAAATAATTCTGAAACTGGTTTAGGCCTTTCAGAAGAAAGGATTGACATAAAAACCAAATTTTTATGTCTTATTTTCCGAACAAAATGGGACAGTGAGTAATGGTCTTGTGTGCAGTAAACTCTATTTCTACACATACTTCATTGCTTTCTCTTAAAACGAGAAAAAGAAGGTTGCTCGATTGCACGTGTGGTTAATCCCCAACCACAACATTGTGAGAGATAACTGCCTGTATAGCCATGTTAAGTATTGTTTGATTCATGCTTCGGATGATCATTGCTCATGATATGATGTATTATGAACACGCATGCAATTAAATGACAAAACTCTCCCTCCTCAAGAATGTGAAAATATGAAAGTGAAGAAAACAGACTTCTTGTCAAAATGATTGAAGACAATGCCATCCCTTTTGTCGTCCCATAAACCTATTTTTTTCTGAAATGTTTTGATAAAGCTGTTTGTTTTGCTGCACTGATTACAGAGCTAACCAAGCCCTATGCCAAAGCAACCCCAAGAAGGACATCGCATCGTGAAGATGGTTGGCACAAGGAACCTGTGGAAGAATATAGTAGTGCTCTGCGTCAACTCGTAAAATATCTTTATATTATGCCATAGGATGCTTCTTAATTCAAAAGCATTCTGCTGATTTTAAAGGGGTAGTTCACCCAAAAATGTCAATTCTGCCATTTCCTCACCCTCATGTCCAAAACCAAAACTTAGAAAAATCCATAAGGTCATTAAGGGCGTCATAAAAATGAATGATTCCTTATAAACTGAGCTATGTTGAATTAAATTCTTGTGAAGAGGATTCGCTTTCTTTGATAAACAGCTTTAATGACCCTTCAGGATCTTGTAAGTTTTGGTTACATGGACTTTCAGAGGAGGGACAGAAACCTCTCGGGTCTCATGAACCCTCATAATGCATTCAGTCTGTTTCGACCCGGAAGAGACACTTCTAAAAAAAATGTTCTTAAAAAAATTAACAAAAATTGGAAATTTGTAATCAAAGCCTTTAGATAAGGGAAAGAAATGTTAAATATACTCAGATCCTCAATTTTTTTTTATTATTATTTTTTGTGTTCGGTCATTTTGGACCCGGGTATGCATGGGTGTATCATACGTGTGAGAAACACTTTCTGTAAAATGATCTATAATTATCTCTGTAAAATGCTTTTATGTGTGTGCGTGTGTGTGTGGCTCATGTGTAATTTGAAATTCAAAACTGTAAAAACATTTCACATTCACTCATTAATGAGAAGTTGCTAATCAGATGGAATTATGACTTGTATAAAGAAATGGACTCAGAATGCAAAAGATCTGGAATGCATTATGAGGGTAAATTCTTTATTTGTGTTTTAAAGACGATGTTTTTTTTGAGGGGGTGGGGGTTGGAAAGGCACGAGGGTGAGTGGATGATGGCAATATTTTCATTTTAGGGTGAACTGTCCCTTTAAAATCTGGCATCCAAAAACCCTCTGTTTTCTCTGTCTTTCAGACTGACAGGTTACGGGATACACCCACTGCTTTTGCAACGCAGCCTGACCGGAAAGAGACCAGCCGACCTCCATCTTCTCTAATTTTCTATGCCAAAATACTACACCATGGGGGCACTGCCGCTGGCATCATGCGTGGCGCTCTGCCCTGCCGTGGGGCGTGATGGGGCGGCGCGGGGGGACTCCTCATGTTCTATTGATCATCACAGCCCTGGCCTCGTCTCGCTTCAGCTCGGCCCTGCTCTCAACCGTGAGAGAGAGAAAGCACACAAAATCAGCAAACACACAGGACGACCCCCTGTGGGGGGCTACTAAAACCCAATTAAACAGAATCGTCACTGTCACACAAGACACCGTTTAGTGTTTAACACATCTGAGTTTCTGCCGGAGAAGCTGGCAAATGAAGCAGATTGTGTACAACAGGTTTTCCAGCAGAGTTTTGATAATGTTCATACTGTATTTTCGAGGCTTTTAACGAAATGTGTTTATCAAATATGATACAGTGGGATCTAACAGGGGTTAAGCAGCTCACTTGCTATTCACTGCTGTCTGGTGTGCATAGTAACACATTGTGAGTGTATCACAACTCTCAAAAAGTCTGATCATGATTTGCATGCTGTGCACATTAGCACACAGCACCTTTTACTATTCCCGAGAGGTCGTGTCTGACCGCATGGGGATGTTTGTAGTATGTCTGTAGTGAGTTCCTACTACATACATTTCCATTCTTAGCTACAGAACGAACCTTTTTAACACTCTTCATCAAACTATAGTACCTACGGTACTCTGACAGATGTGATTTTAGACACAGAAAATTCTGCCTTGCTTTGACCAGGTTTACTGCTGTCCTGAGATGTGAAGGATTTTTGCTCTAGAAGACGAATTACGCTAATACATCCTTTTTAACTGCTCTCCAGTGTTAAGAACCTGCTTTGTTAAAAGTGGATGTAGAGTCCCCACCACAGCGAGCCGCTCGGATGAGCGGTTTATCCCTGGCAGAGACGCCGCCCTTAATGAAACGGACTTGATGTGGATAATCATCCACTGATCAATTCTGAAGCATACTCGAGTTTTAGTATTCGTATTTAAAAAGCCAACACAGGCATATATTTTCATGGTACGTAGCCTTGAGGGTGCGCAAATCTACCTTTAGTTTCTCATTGTGTGTTTGTATTTTTCCATCTCTGTGATTGTTGTCCATGCTGAATGACGTGGTGGGGAACGTACCAGCGTTCACCTGAAATATAGGTTAAAAGTAAACCAACTATGCCTATTTATGCTGTTTTGCTCTTCCCCTGCTGTGTATAATAAGTAATAAACCAACTATAATAATGAGTGTTAAACACTGTTGTCGCATCTTAAACCTTTGACATCCTTAATGTTTGACGTGTTAGCTTTTTGCGGGGGGGAACGTACCATGAACCAGATGCCAATGAGTTTGGTAATGAGACTATATGTACTCTTGACCATGGCAGACTGGGGCTGTTAAGAACCACGCTTGAGTTCGAGTGTGATTGGCACAAGGGATATGGTTCAGAATGTTTACACACTAAAACTCGGTAAAAAATGTGACACTTTGGACCAGATGTACCTGAAGCTATTTTAGTAACAGCATATCAGCAGTATTCCACAAATAATCTTTTGTATTTAAGATGTATAATAGTATTCATAGCATCCAACAGCCATTGCCCAAGATAGTGGTGCAGAATCTCGTGAACTGGGTGGCAGACCATCACTTAAGGTCTCAGACGGGGTCCAGCATCCACATGAGGGTGAACTAAAACTCTGTTTGTGAGTGGGTATATAAAGGTTTGGAACGGGTTCGGCAGATAACTGGCCCGTATGTTGCCGAAGCGACATCCACAGCACATGTTTCATTACCCCACGAGCAGCTCGTAATCTCTGCTATCCACAGTGTCATGGAGTGGCTCCGTTTGCTTCAGCTTCACACAACACCATCTTTAATTTGTGCAGATGCTGTGAGTTTGATACACGTATGAAAATGGACCAGCTTGTCCCAATTTCGCGAATAGTTTCTAACATGTGTTGTCAAAAGAAACGCATATAAGATCCCCATAAACTATAGAACCTTCACAAATTGAGACTTTAGCATTGTTATATTGTTATACTAAATACCACACTACAACACTCCAAATATTAATATTGCAGTAGCACTTTATTTTACAGTCCTGTTCTGAATGTACATGCTATGTACTATTATCGTCTTACCAGTAACTAGGTACTAACTAGGTACCAATCCTGAATCCCCTACCTAATCATGTAGTTACCGCGATATTACCAGCACCTTATATGGTACGTATACGTAAGTACACGTAACTGTAAATCAGTTGCAGCCCTGTTTATCGCGGTATGTAAGATATATTTCTTTTAATGTTTATAATTTTATAAAAATATTTACTATTAACGTTGTTGTTGTGATGTTGTTGTTAGTATTACTCCAAACAAATAAGCAATGAAAGGACACCAAAAAATAATTTAAAATAAAACTTGAAAAATTAGAATTTTTCCCAAGATACCCCACCCCACCTTCGGCCCCCCCCCCCCGCCAATTTTAATTTTTCCAATTAATTATTACTGCACATTTGGTGGAAAGATTTTTTATGAGTATTACCCCTTTTTATATTGGATGGTTTCTTTTGTTTGAGAGAAAAAACGTTAGTAATGGCCTCACTGTTGCTTGCTCACTTCCAAGAAAACTCTGGTTACGCTGAACTCACAACTTCATGGCTTTTCTATCATTGGCTCGTTTACCCCTCAGCGCTGTCGCAGCCCTAAGCTTTTTTTGTGGCGGAGAATACCAACGCACAGGGATTAGGTGAGCTACATTAAACCCCCGCATGGAGGACCTTTCTCGCGATTCTGGGAGAAACAAAACCAATAAATGGTGGCGCAAAGCTATTTCTGTTTGTATAGTAGTGTTAATTTGCCCCCACAAATTGGTAATTTTGAGTTCTGGACCAACTTCAACGTAACAGAGAAAAACAAAACTATGGAATCTATACTTAAATACAATATCAACATTGCAGTAGCACTTTATTTTACAGTCCTGTTCCTCATGTACATGCTATGTACTTATTATAGTAATTACAGTAACTAGGTAATAACTAGGTACCAATCCTGAACCTACCCCTACCTAATCATGTAGTTACCTTATATTACCAGAACCTTCTTAGGTAAGTATACTGTAAGTACACGTACTGTAAAATAAAGTGCAGCCTTTATCGCTGTATAGTAATATATTTCTTTTAATGTTTATAATTTAATAAAAATATTTAAATTATTAACGTTGTTGTTGCTGATGTTGTTGTTATTATTAACCCAAAAACAAAATAAGCAATGAATGGACACAAAAAATAATTTAAAATAAAAACATTGAAAAATTATAATTTTTCAAGATACCCCACTTTCAGCATTATTTCAATAAATATCATTACATGCACATTTGGTGGAAAGATTTTTTTATGAGCTATACACCATTTTTATATTGTGATGTTTCTTTTTGAGAGAAAAAATTAGTAAATGACTCACCATGTTGTCTTTCTCACTCTCCACAGACAACTCTGGTACGCTGAACTCCAACTTTTCAATGGCTTTCTCCATCATTGGCATGTTCTCCTCCCACGCTGTCAGCAACCTAAGCATCTTTTTTTGTGCTGAAATCACCCCAACTGTGATTAGGTGAGCTAAACCACATGGAGGACTTTTAAGATTATGGGGAAAAAAATCAAAAAGGTCAAAGATCTTTCTTGTTTGTATTGTAGTGTAATTTGCATCCAATTTGTAAATCTGGGTGTGGCTGACCCTAGTGCTTATTTTCATAGTTGCTTTTTGTGGATATTTTATTCCAGTTATGCCAGATGATAAAATGTGCCTTAAAACCCCTTTGATATTTAAAGTGCCCCTATTATGGGTTATGAAAGGTTCATATTTTGGTTTTGGGAGTCTCCAACTACAGGTTGACATGCATGCAAGGTCAAAAAACACTATTTATTCATTGTCTTATAATATGCATTTATTTTTACCTTACTTGCTCAGCGAATTCTAAATGATTCACTCAGCGATTCATTTTTCCAAACCCCTCCTTTTGCATGACGCTAATCTGCAGGGATTGGTCGATTTCATTTCCATTTCATAATAAAAGCAGCATTTGTGAGCGCAGTGCTGTTTACAGTCATTACTGGGGAAACAGCTATTTTAAGAATGAATTTTGCATTTTCATTCAGGACCAAATCGGAAAACCAAAGCTCTAAGTCTGAAAACAAGTAAGGGCATTGCTAATATTTGCGTTGACGTCAACATGAAACGGCTTGGGATTGGTTTTAAAAAATGACCTGTTTCAATGATTCAGTGTCGACTCTTCTTTGAGAAACAATAACTTATACATCGGTGTACCCTTAGATTTAAAAACTTTGCGGGATGTGCTCATTCACTTAGAGCTGTGTTACACACTGCATGAAAAGTAATTTTCAAAAATCCATAATAGGGGCACTTGTTTGCCAGTGTTTTGATAAATGTCTTGTCCTTGTTTGTTTTGTGTGCTGTCTAGGGTGGCGGTTCAGGGCCTCGTCCTGGCTAGTGCTGGACGCGGCATGCTGACGCACCCATCATGGAGCTGCATAACCAGAGCGATATTTTCTGCATCACATCATTTTCGCTTCGCTGCACTCTTATCTGCATCATTTGCATCTTGCTGCTGCCCGAGACTCGCAATCGGCCTCTTCCAGAAACGTTAGGGGACGGTGAAAGCTACACCCCCCAACCGTTACTGCCACCTCGCAAACCGGGCGAGCAACGTTTGCGGGACCAAGACGGAGAGGAGAGTATGCGAGGGTAGGCGATCCACACCGCTCTCCATGAAGCAGCCTACTGCTATTTTTCAACGATGGCTCACACAGCCTATCCGCCGTGATCTTCAGTGTCATGGATGCCCCCGTCCAGGCACAGCTATTCAGTATGAAAGTCACTGACCTCTACCCACGAGCCGGAGAAAATCCAGCAAGAGCATCCCGATCTGCATCCAGCCGGGAACCTCTACCTAATCCGTAGAGCCTCCTCTCCTTGCCTCTATTCCCAAACACGTCAAACAAATGCAGCTATGAATTGCTTTCAGACACCTAAAGCAGAATCCCCCCGCCATTCTGCCTTCTTCAACTGTGATCACCGATCCAACCCTGGAGTCCCCCACTTCTTCCAATCTCCAGAATCCTTCACTTTTAGAAATGCGGTACAACAGCTGCTGAATTCCCCTTGACTCTTGCTAATGATCTCCAGCACATGCACTAACTGGAAGTGGGCCCTAAGCAGGTCCCACCCAAAGCTTTTCCTCTCTGCGTAGCCACTGGACAATCACCCCACTCCAGCCTTTAACAAACAACATTACTCCCTCTCTCCTCCATAGACTCTCCCATTCACCTCGTCACTGAAATTCTGCCATCTTCCCCAACAGACCTGTCTTTACCACCAATACGGGGCCCACGGACCAGTCTGGTCCAAGTTAATGCCATCCCAGCTCGAAAATCCTTTTCTTCGCATGCCGATCCCGGCAGCTCCATTGTGTACATTTTAGTAAGCTAACCTGCGATTACCTCCATAGAATATAGCCCCCCTTCACCAGCCGTGTGGAGCCAACCTTAAGTACATGGTACTTCTATTCTTGCCACTGTGGGTTCAGATGAACCTCATGCCAAAAACCACTGATCTGTTTTACTTTTTTTTTTTTTTTCCGAATCCAGCCACCCACTTATGGCCGAACTTGACTGTATCCTCACCGATTGACTCAGGTACAGCCTACCAGGCGTCGATTTTTACATCACAGAAACCAGCAATGCCAGGGGGCAATCTTGCACCAGCCGGAACACGTTCGCTCTACAAAGACTTGGTTGCAGCATTATATCAAGAAAAGGAATTCTTGTCATGGGGGCTCATGCCGATCATTGTTAGAAGTATTTTTTATTTTCCAGCAGGCCATGACCCTAGAATGGCGAAAATGCAAGGAGAAGGTCCTAAAAGGATTTGACTGAAAGGGAACAACCATAAGGGTTGATGCTCCAAGCGTTTTTACTATCGATTTGGCTTCAATGGCTTAAACAGCCTTCTTAGGGGCCGTTCACTGAGATCGCGTTTTTCTATTTACATTGTTTTGCTATGTAAAAACGGTTGATGGATGTGTATGACGCATCTTGCACATGATTTTTGGCGGTAGTATGGAAGGACAGTTATTAGTCCGAAAGCCAAAGTGGGAGAGAGAGGGGGGATTAGATTAGGAGAAGGTCCGAGAGCCAGGACTTCGAACTTCGGGATACCTGAAGTGCAATAAGCAGCTATCTGTCCGCGATGCGCTGCCCACAAGACTATTGGCACTGACTATCACCGTTCCCAGATGAGGTGTCAAAAAGATTTTCAACTTTACACGCAGTGCCGCTCATCAACAAGCCAGTTCCAAACAGTGGACCAATCAGATCAATTCTGAGGCGGAGCAGAGTTGCAAGCTTTGCTGATAGTCCCAAGTTGGCATGGCAATTGTTTAATTTGATGGAAACAGCTGCGGAGGAGGCAATTTTTAGATGTAAAGGCATATTCTGTGTGAGAACGGACCAGTACTGTGGTGCCAGTAACTGCTTTTTAGGGCAGCTAGATCCAAATTTCCATGTGTTATCATTGAGCTTGTGTTATTAATAACACGGAGGCCAATGATGACGAGTTCCCAATCGAGAACTCTCATATAGTCAAGTAATCTACTGATATACACTTTGTTTTGATGATAATGAGCTTAACAGTGCAGGATCATCACATTAGTCAAATGTGATTGGTGCACAGTAATTTTCTCTCAATTTATTTCTGTAATTAAAGTCTATTCAATTTTAAGATATATTCAGGTAGGAATATGGCATCTGTGAAGTCCTGTGCATCAAAGGGAAGCCCAATCACTGTATATTTAACATTGGAAATGTTTGCCAATGTGTCTTTGGAAGTGGAAGGCAAATACTTCATGAATTAGGTGTCAAGAAACACCAGCTTCCTGTGTTCAGAAGAAGAATAAGTGCAGACAGATATGCATATTTCCAAACCTGATGTAAAATAGACACTACACAGAGACTGCTCAAATGGTATTTTGTGTGGTGTGTTTTATTGCTAATGTTTTTAAGCTAATCACTAGATTCTGTGGGGGGTAATTTTAAGGGATAAGCAGATGATGTAATTTCCATGGCTGTGTGTTCAACCACAATACACTCAATCAAGTGTATGCAACAGGACGTATTGTGAATGTGTGAAAACTTTTGTAATTTATGCTACTGTGGTACTGATGTACAGTGGTACTGACTGGCTTAAAAAAAAAGATTTTAGGTTACTTGCGTCTTTATCATGAGTGTATGCCCATTGGTATTTTGTTACCATGTCTGTGGCACTTTATTGTTCACAGTAACAAAAAAAAAAAAAAAAAGCATGTGAACATGAAAAAAATGAAACTTTCAATGAATGACGTTGAAGTAATGAGAACAAATAATAATTGGAGGAATGACTACAATTGTCATCTTTCATTTGTGGTACATTTATACCCACAGCAATAATATATTTAAAATGTGCACCCCTGCCATGAGTTTAAAACATTTCAGATTTTTTAAATTGTTAAAAATCAGTCAAAAATACTAATATTTAATACTAATTAATTACCCTAAAATATGGTATCAGGTGGGTCTCTGCTCATTCATAAGTCTGGCTAAATTATCTTTATCATTTCGACATGTACTTGCACCAAACCTACCATTACTTTGATAGAATGAAAAAGAATGTTTTTCGAAGGATTGTGGCATATTCTTAATCATTCCAGCTTATATATTTAGTTTCTTTTACTTCAATAAATAGTATTATTGCCTCTAAAGTATGTAAAATTTGTAGAAAGGTTTTTGATCATTTTTGTCACTTTCAGATTTCGAAGCTCTTTTCTCCTAATAATGGGCATTTTCTCTCAAATATACTCATGGCTTTCTGCTGTATCTGTGACCTGCTTTAGCTTTGCTACTGCTGTTACATTTGATATATACATTACTATGAGTGATGATGGAGTCATCTATCTTTCAAGCATGTGTTACAACAAAAGAACAATCCTGAAAGAAAAAATCACACTTTTTACATTTACAGTCGCTGATGTGAATTTGTTAGCATGATTTGGCTTTGAGGATTTGTCCTAAACTGTTTAAAGCAATATAAAGACTCACGTTTTTTAAGTCCCAAAAAGGGATTCGGCATTTAATGAAACCTAACCTAGATTTCCCAGCTAAGATTTGGAGAAAGATAAGGCCAGAACAATATTTACACAAGTGTGCAAATACTGAAGTGAATCTTCAGCCAGTGCATGCTTAACATGAGCTCTTTATTGTTACTCTTATAACAATATTTATGAAAGCAATAGTTTTACATTCAGTGCTTGTGCCATTGAACCACATTAGTTTCCAAATATACAAAACTTCACTCAGCAAGATTATTCAAACTGCTGATTTGCCTGCTAGATTGCTTATCGCAGCAATGCTGAGAAAGAAATGCATACTTGCGATCTAAAGTGTCAAGATTGTAATTAAAGACACGTGAATTTGAGCTTGCGTAGCTAGAAATTATTTGTGGTTATTTACTTGGAGAAGGTGTGTTTTGGGGCCAGATCTCTTCCTCCACAAAGCGCTGAATTCCTCAGCTCACTATTTTGACACTCGACATTATGAATTATTCATTAATTTGACTCCTTCCATAGGCAACTCGCGCACAAGTGTCACCCCTAATAAGAACAATATTCTTTGCTTTCAGGTAGAATCACTTGACTTGCCAGTCTTATGCATAGCTACATGGAAGGTTGACGTTAATAACAATAGAGAACAGGTGCAGTGTTTAACAGCTAGGTGCCCTTCCCGTACCAGATCCAACCGCTAGATGTGAACCACATCAAACTGACCTCTTTTTAAAGCTATTAATCTGATCACAGTGTGATCGAGGAAAAATGAATATCGCCCAGAGAACCGAAAATGCAAACTCTTTAAATTCAATTTGTGATATCTTGAGAAGTATATGTATAGCGAAAAAGGGTATTTAATACATTATTCCTCAGAATGCCAAAATAAAATTGCTGAGGATCGATAATCTAGCAAATTGATTGTTTCGGGGTTTTAATATATGATTTTTAGCATAGTACTGCATCTTCATATAAAGTCATATTAATGACCAAGTCATACGTTATTAGATAAAATACTGACGTGTTATTGGTTTACATTTCCAGTAGATATTGTAAAAATATGTTCACTGATAAAATACAGTCTACAGAATAATATCCGCATAATTATATATATATATACTACTATAGCAATATAAATAGGATAGGAAACATTTCCTGCAGATGGATGGCGGTCGAACCAGGTAACTTTTAATGAAGATAACCGAAGGGACACAGCCGTGCGGTGTCTTCAGTGGATTGTACTGTTGTTAAACAACCAATTCTTCATTGGCGAGGAAATATCTTCGCGAAAAGAAAAAAAAAATCAGTAGACAAAAAGAAATGACATGATCTAGGACCGTGCTCGCGCAACTGAAGCGTTGTCCCTCACAACGTTAGTTCGTTTAAAATTCACATTAATTTCAATGTTTCATCTAATATGCCTATAAGCTCTATTCACCACAATATTGCATTGATTTGTGAAGAGAGATATGACAAAAAAATACAAATGCATGGCTTATTGCCAGCATAAAAAATCCTTTCAAGTGCATGATATACCCTGAAAAAAAAAAAAGGTACAACTTGGTACCTAAAGAGTCCATATTAGTACCTTAAAGATACATATAAATACCTAAAGTGTACATAGTAGCACCTAAAAGGTACAAAAAGCGTACCTTTTGAAAAGGTACGCCCCTATTGCCAGCTTTTGTATCTTTTTTTCTGTTGTTCCTAGCATTACTTGTCGTAATTGCATTTTTTACTAAATAACAAATTCAATTAGAGAGCTCTCTACCATTCAATTCAATTCTAGTAAGAAATCTTGTTACAGAAGCTCTACTATTGTGTTCTTACTAGTAAAAGTTGTATTCAGTAGATGCAAAACAGATTTGTGATCCATTTCCTTCCAAATCCCACCTGTGGGGATACACTTCAAAATAAAAGCCCCATAAGGATGAACTGATGGCATTTTCATTGTGTGGGAGTGACCATAAGAGTGAGATGACCGTTTGGAAAGGTTTGTTTTAATATTTAATCACTTCATTAATTCACACCTTTTATATTGTGTTATTATTATTATTATTATTTCTTTATTCAAGACCCTTAGATCCAATTCTACAAAAATGAACATAAAGAGCATAGTCTTGAAAATAGCTTTTGCCCGGACAAAATATCATCTCATTTTGGTGTTTGGCATCATGCTGTAACGTACATGAGATCTTTTTCTCTCCTTTTTGAATTAGATATTTAAGGTAAAATAATAACAATAATACAATAATAACAACAGCAGTATTTTGGGGGATTTTTTCAATGTTTTAGTGTGTGTGTTTGTGCTGGAACCCAGTGTCTGGATATGGGCGGGTATGTGTGGCAGCATGAGTAATTCATTTAAAAAGCTTGCCCGCAGTTCAAGTACAAAAACATGTTTCTCTGAGGGCGTGTAACAGTTCTTCTCTCTGGATTTGTTCCCAGGCCTGTTTTGTGCTATGTTGAAACAAAAACAGACAATATTGTGTCCAAAAATATAACTCATACACTTCTTGGTTGTTGAACTGTATAAATCAACATCACATTCAACATCATCCTCGCGGCGCTTCGATATTCAGAAAAACTCCACTCTTGCTTGTGTGACATGATTTAACTATATCAGATGTTATAAATATACATATCAAATACTCATAAAGGGATATTTTTGCCCTCATAACTTGAATTATAGAGGCATTCTAACAGGCTTCATCATGCAGTATCAAGCTTTCTCTAATAACAGACCCCACTGCATTATTGTGTGAGTGGAAAATGCTATTAACCCCCCACCCAAAGCTTAACAAAAACAGGCATTTTAATGTCCAGTAATTAAATATGCATATTTCTGAGTATACATTTATAACAAGATGTCTTCGTGCAAGTGTGAATTCACCTTTTAAAATAAATAATCCTTGTATAGCTACATAGACTACTTATGTTTCTTCTCTGTAAAGCATAATCATTTTGCAAATGATTTTCAGTCATGATGGCCTACAATATTATCAGCATTAGATCAAATCGAGCCTAAGCACTGTTATTCATCATTAAAAGCTGCTTTACTGAACAAGCTGCTTGAAAAAAAAAAATCATCCGTTTCAACTAAAAAACGTAAGTTTTGTGGCTGCCTTAAAATTTTAAGTGAAATCAACTTAAAAGTACAAGTCATTTCAACTCAGAAGTTAAATCTTGCCTAGTGCTGAATTACTTTATTTGAAGTTCATGGACTTTGCTAATATTTGTTGCTCTTAACTTAAGTTCTGCAAGTGTTTAGCACAAATGTTCCTCGAGTTATGATTATGTAAACTTTATTTAGATATAGATAAAAAACAATATACTACAACATTTGTTTGAAACAGTTTCCCTGTAAAGCTTCTGTGAGTAATAGGAATGTAAATAATGTACTCACAGCTTGTCGAAAATCGATGGCAAATATGATGATGCAAGTTGATTGAGATCGCTAACACAAATCAAACTTCACATTTTAACATCATAGGCTGCTGAAGTTGTATACTCAGACCGCTCTCTACAAGCACTATTAGCAGCAACACATTTCACCAAGTTAATAAAATAGCAGCAAACCTGCCGGGCGGCAGTGGCAGGGTAGCTGATTGTTGATGAGGTGTGATAGAGGTTTGGCTTTCTGAAGACTACAAAATGTAAGTGATGAGGTGGCAGCAGACAAAACAAAAACTGTGTACCTACGGTACACTGTTATAAAGGTTTGTTCAACCAAAAATGAAAATTCTGTCCTCAATTGTTCACCCCTCATAAAGTTTCAAACCCATAAGACCTTCGTTCATCTTGGCCCACAATGAGGATTATTTTTGTTGAAATCCGAGGGCTTTAGAACCTTCATTGGCAGCAACGCAACCTAAAACATTTTTGAGGTCCAGAAACGGTTAGGAAAGACAATATTAAATACTGATGTCTTCGCCTTCCTACCTATTCAGCCTATGACCCGACACTGATCGAACTAGTGTCTACGATAGAATTAGAGGGAAAAATTCCGGCATTCAAAGTGGGTATATTAATAATGATACTGTATGGTTGATATTCTTTATTTAGACATAAATGCAAAACTTACCTTCATCAAGTATCAGACTCACAGAAACACGTTGTCCCTGTAAAAAGAAAAAAAAATGTGCAACTTAAATTTACTTGTAAACAACACAAACACACACACATAAGCAAGACATTTCCCGAGTTGCCTTAAAAAACAAATATTAAGCATCCTCAACTGTAAGGTGCTCAGGTTATAGCTACAAAGAGAGGGTAAACGGAAATGTTGGTACTTGATAATATATGACTAGTAAAAATTCATTTGTAGAGCTCTCTAATTGGAATTGTTACTAGTAAGAATTAGAAAGCTCTATAATATTAATCGTTACTAGTAAGAATTTAATTATAGCGCTCTCTAATTGAATTCTTACTAGTAAAAATGCAATTACGACGAGTAATGCTGGGAAACATTTAAGCTAAAACAGCTTGCCATAGACATATGACTAGTAAAAATTCATTTGTAGAGCTCTCTAATTGGAATTGTTACTAGTAAGAATTAGAGAGCTCTATAATAATAATTGTTACTAGTAATAATTGAATTAGAGAGCTCTCTAACTGAATTCTTACTAGTAAAAATGCAGTTACCAGCACGGTATGCTGGGCACACGAATTTAAGCGAAAACGGCTTTGCATAGACATATGACTAGAAAAGTCATGGTAGAGCTCTTGAATTGGAATTTGTTACTAGTAAGAATTAAGAGCTCTATAATAATAATTTGTTACTATTAATAATTGAATTAGAAGAGCTCTCTAACTGAATTCTTACTAGTAAAAATGCAGTTACGTGAGTCTGCTGGGAACACTTTAAGCTAAACACTATGGCCTGTCCTCCTGACCCGCAGTCCTAACCATCGCCCAGAGAGACAGAGGACTGTAAAACCTATCCACTGCTGGCTTCACACCCTCACAGCTGCAGCGCAAACAGATTCACAACGAGAAATATGAACAGATATCAGTAATAGTGGTTGTGTGGAAAGCCTTCATCACATCACGCAACAGACATTTTTAAACCGAGTGTTGGACATTTCTCTGGGGGAAATTCAAATCATTTCGCTACACACATCGGGTTATGGTTTAATCTGGTCATGTAATAAGAGTGAATATCAATTGTGGAGATTTCAAGATTAAGATGGTTGTCCAAATTATGCAAAAATATTTGAAAAAATGTAAAAACATTTTTCACATTTAATGATAGTATGAAATTGGGCCCAAGGCAACACAGTGTTTTTTTCTTTTTTAGACAATTATTCCATGCATAATATAACATGTATCACCTACAAAATATGGTTGTAGTCTACATTATCGCAAAATGTGAAGGTTTGGCCAATCCACTAGCCGAGTTAAAATAACTAATTTTCGAGCACATTCGATTTTTTTAAACCACTTCTCGGAATTTTTAATGAAGCCAGGCAACCAAATCTATTTAAAATGATAACCATATTCGGCTTCTGATGTGGCTGATTTATGTTAAGTGTAGTTATGTATAAAAGTTATGATAAATCTAAATTTTTCATTTTTTTAATATCTACAGATAAACAACCAGAACCGTCTATTAAATAGAAACAACACTAGGAATTACTAACTAACCTATATACATCCTCAATTCCCCCCCCAATCAACATTTTGATCGGCACAGATTTGGTGTGTTTTACTGGCAGTTATTGCCGTAAAACGCTGGAGTCAGCGTGTGTGCACGAAGAAAACACGCGATTGCTGCAGCCCAACGTCGTCCACTGCCTGTTCAAACCGGTGCGAACACTCGGTGATTGGCTAGCCGGATGAAGAGAAGATGCGAGCCGAGAGCGAAAGAATGAGAGAGGCTGAGCAGCACCGAGACTGAGGCAGACAGAAGCAGACTATACCAGCGGCAGGGGAACACACGCTGCGCATCCGCACAATCCTTATCGCCACAGATGCACAATGCAGGGAAAAATCGCTACATATTCAGGCCGGGACTAGTGCGGCAACCAGATCGGTGCCCCAAGTAAAGATTATATACATCACATTAGCCGTTTAGTAGATTCGCTATGAAGGCAGTATCTTAAATTTTTTACTGTTAAAATTAGAAAATGCAATGTTTTACGAATACTTAGCTATAAATTGCAGAGCAAAATCCTGTAAGTGCTTGTTGTTTTGTCAGGTGGCATTCTTCTGATCTGAATGGGTTGTGGTGAAGGTCTGCAGTGGCTCTGTGCTGGACTCAGAAAATCACTGCAAATGAGGGAAAAATGCTGCATCATTGAGTAACGAAAATGTGGATGGACGTTGATGTAGCTATTCAGATGTGAAACAGTTGTTGCATTTCAGTTTTGGGAGGTGTGCAGTTGATGAGCACGGGACGACCCCCACTGGCAGGTATCAGCCAGGGTGACAAGTGAACTGCAGCTGGAGAGGATAAATGTGTATTACACTGAGGCAGGTGGTAAGCAATTGATGTCAGTGATGATACTGTATATGTCAGGTCTGTATTTTAGATTGAGATATACTGTAGGCACTTTATTAGATCATGGTTTTGAACAGCTTCGTGCTCCCCTCGATTCTAGGACCGCAGCTGTCAGGTATGGATTGATTGGTTTACAAGAGGGCGAGGTCATCTCCTGGCCACCGCCTTATAGGCCCTACAGTATAGATTTTCAAATTTTTAGATTGGTTTAAGGTTTTCATCAGACTTAAGTACGGATCATCTTTTTGTCCACGGTTGCTTAAAAGATGACAAATTTTGACCTTGCATTTCTGGGGGGGTTTAACACATCAATCCATCGTAAGCCTATGTGAATGCAATTCACCATTGTGGGATATATGGCACCACTCATTCTCAAAACAAACCAGATGTGCTTTTATGGTTGTAGAGCGAAACACCGTTTATGTGTAGCTGCTATTGTCTTGAAAAGGGTGGAGCAGGGCAGGGAAGATTTGATGATGCAGCACTTATTTAAAGAGGGTCAGCTATTTACTGTACAGATACATCATAACAATCGTAGTAGGAAATAATTTATGCATTACATTAATTTATAATTAGTCTATATGTATTCCATGCACCAACTGAAAAAAATCAAATTGATATGAATTTTCAAATTCATGAATATGAAACTGAATCTGTTTTTTTAGATCTGCCTGTTTCAGCCTTTGGATGGTTATACCAAACATTTTATGTCACAGGAGGAAACAAATTGTCCCTCGTGCCATCCTGGTGGACCTGGAACCTGGACCCTGGACTCGGTCCGACTCTGGCCCCATTGGACAAAATCTTCAGGCCAGATAAATTTTGTGTTGGTTATGTTATTTAAACATTATTAATCCCCTTATTAAATCCTGTACAAATAAAGAGGCCAAAGACTTTAAACTATAAAATCTCCTTCCTTTGTTGTTTTATTAATATATAAACTGGGCTCTACGAAGATGCTGAGAAGTGATGAAAAAGCACCATTTAAAAGCAGCCGATAAAATTTATGTGCAATATTCCATATCTTCTAAAGCTTTAGAACACTCACAAGATGAGAATACCAGGATCTGCTCGTTATTCACTGGAAAATCCTACACTTGCCGTGGCTCGAAACCCTCAGTCATGCGTGCAATTCAACCCCAATATTGCACATGCATAAGCAAAACAAAAAAAAAAAAAAAAAAAAGCATCTTCGATCCACATCAGCAAAGCAGCACAGTTTTTTCTAAGTCGGTGAGGACCCATGCAAAACACGCAGGACATGCTAGTAATTGAAGGACCCCACTAGATAGCGTTCGTGGCACTGAATGTGTTCCATCCACACACATTGTCAGGTTGTACAGTATACTTTCAAAGACTTAAGGATCAGGTAGATATATTAAGCAAGAATCCAAAAAGAAATGTATTGTATCATTTTTTTACTACAATCTGGTCATGCTTGGAGCTGTTTTTTGGCCGGAAAACAACTTCAGTGCGCAAATCCCGCTAACACTGTACAGTTCGTCCAACTCTATTCAAGTCTTACGATCTCTTAGTAATGAGCTGATGAGGTTGAATCAGTTGTAGGAGACGAAAGAAGCGACATCCAAAGCATGCATTGAGGAGGGTAACCCAGGACAGCTTAAAAAGGGATCTGATCTAAACACCACTCCAACAGCATAAGTGGCATTGGATTATTCAAACAGTAAAATGATGGTTCAAGTATTTTTACATTTTGTTTACCACCCTGAACGAAGAAGGAAAAACTTTTGCTGCTTGGTATATTGCTGAATTTTACCACAAGATGGAGTGGATCATACACCTAATTCTTACAACAAACATCTGGGTTTATTGTTTAAAACCAGGTTTATCGCATTCCCCAACCCTCTTTGATGCTATGCTCAAACTTGTTGCAACTTTACAGTCCAAATTTGAAGGAGATTGGAGAACTTGGTGAAAGAGGAAAACTGTGCTCTAAATAGTGGACATACATTCTCCATCCATTCCCGTAAACAGCCAGAAACACATCGTCTGGACTTACTTTTATGGTGCTGTTTTTGTCAGCTCAGGCAGCCCACATCCATCCCCATAATTGAAAAACCGGAGATGATACCGTGTAGAAAAATGTTGTTGTTCCACTGAGAGAAAAATTGGCATATAGCTTCGAGAGCAAACTTAGCACTGGGGTTTTTTTAATCCGGGCTTTCGGTGAACACCCTGCTCTGTCACATTTGTATGTTTCTCTTATCACTTCAGAAAAGGTTTGTTCCATTTCGACTGTTAGGTGCCCTGCAAACCCGTGGACATCACAGGTTATTCCGCAATGATTTCCAGTTCAAAAGGAAGCATTACCGGTTCCATTCAAAAGGGCATTAAATTGTGCAGAGGACCTGGAACACTAGGCAAATTTCTTGGATTATGGTTAAAATAAACCATTTACAATCTGAAGGTACGCTTTGTCTGTGTGTGAAGACGCTGCAGATAGTGATGTAGTGCAAATCCGTGTTCTTAAATGAAGTGAATTTCAGCCAATTAAGAACGGTTGCTCTAGAATATTTTGTGTTCCACCATAGCTTTAGGCCCTGGCAACAGGAATGGGGCAAACTCGGTGCTAAGGGGCGTATGTCCCTGCAAGAGTTTAGCTCCAACCAGAATCAAACACACCGGAAAACAAGATAATGAAGGTCTTGCTAGGTATACATGAGACTTCCAGGGCAGGTGTGTTGAGGGGACACAAGTGGGATTTTAAAGTCTGCAGGGACACCGGCCCTCCAGGACCAAGTTTGGTGACCCGAGCTTTAGAAAAACAACAACACCAACAACAACAAAACAACACACAACAATTCATAAACCCTGTTTTCTGGAGGCACACGCAACAGTACAAATTTGAATGCTCCCTTAAACTAACCTCATTCAGGGTTTTAAGTCTTGAAGGCATCAAACGAAAAAAGCTGATGAGGGAAAGAGGGTTTGATTAGGAAAAGTTTAGAAAAATTTTGTCGTTGCTGTTGTGCATCACCGGAACAGGGTTGGGGAAACACAAACTTGCTCATGGAGAGATATAGTCCTGCAGACCTTCAGTACCAAACTTGCCCCAAAACACCTGCAGGGTACTTATCAAGTAACTTTGACCACCGTTATTAGCTGTTACAGGTCTGTGTTTGGTTGGGGTTGGACTGAAATCGGGCATGGAAGGTAACTCTCGAGGGAGCAAGGCGTGGGATCGCCTTGAATGGAACACTAATCCTCCTCCTCCAACCAGCCGGATTTTGTTAATTTAAATCACCCTCGGTGTTTATCTCAGACACGTGGGCTTTCTTTAAGGTCAAAGTGGAAGCTGGAGACAACAAATTGGGCCAAAGGACACTACACAGAGGGAGCAGAGCTAGGTAGACTCAGTTCTGGATGTGGTACAGCCAAAGAGTTCCGAGAACTGGGTGACTGCCTCAAGGGCTTCCAGATCAACAAATCCCTGGGGCGGATACGGCATCCGGGTCTGGAATGGGCACCCCCAGCATCAGCAAGGATCCAACGTGAGGAGTACCCCGACCGCATCATGAACACTTTCAGCCGTCATGCCTTCACCCAAAGTGTCGGACACCGTGGTTGGGAGCCCCTTACAATGCTACGCTTCTCTGGTGCACCAAACTGGTGGAGAACACCGACGAGACCTTCTGCATTGACAACGAAGCACTCTACGACATTTGCTTCCGCACACTTAAACTCAATCACACCTACTTACGGCGACCTGAACCACCTTGTTTCAGGCAAACAATGAGCGGAGTCAGTCCACCACTGTCTGCGCTTCCAAGTGTTCAACTTAATGCCGACCTCCGCAAGCCAACGCTGGCAGTCTCAAAACATGGTGCCCTTTCCTCGCGACCTCACTTCTTCATGCCTGGATTTTGCGCCCCTGACAAGTCGTGGTAGCTCAGCAGGTACCGCGCTCTTTCCAGTGCCAGAGCTACAGCAGCAGAGTGTTTGGATGCCAAGAACATGATGGCAGCCTGCGACCCGCGGACACGGTCGCTACCTCACCGTGGGCAGCCATCTTCCGTGGACGGAGCATGTGTCCATGAAGCGAGGTGGACGAGCAGTATGCTGGAGCATCCAGAACAAGAACACGCAGCTACTTTTGTTGATGGATCACAAATAAGTCAAGACGGCAGGTCTGCGAAATCCCAACCCGTTGGGCTCAAAATGTCCTGCTACATTTCATCGCAACAGCACAGCCCATTCAAGAGCTCGTTCCGCAGGATTTCACGAGCAGTTCACCGCCACTGTTCAGGACGCAAGGCTTTCCTGCACTGGTACACTGGCGAGGGGAATGGACTAGATGGAGTTCACAAGAGGCAGAAAGCAACATGAATGCCCTGGTTGTCCGAGACGTACCAACAACAGTACCAAGATGCCACCGCTGACGAAACGGGCGAGTCTGAGGAAGGACGATATCGAAGACGCAAGGAGGGGGATGCTCTCATTGAGTCAGCTGATAGCCAACGTAGATGTAGTTCTTCAAAATCATTGCTTTTAGTTGATCTTGACAAATTTCCTAGCAATGCAAAACAGTGCCGCTAACGCCATAATTCAAAAGGTATTTACTGTGTTTAATTGGGTCAGGAAAAGATACAAGTTAACAAGTAATTCAGAGAACAAGCGATCAATCACTTTCTCGAGGAACAAAGGGTACATGTTTTGTAACATATGCTTCAAACTGCAGTTGCTGCCAACAAAATAAATAAAGTGGTCACTAACATAACTGAGTTGCCGGTTCAAATGGGTTTGCTTCATATTTACCCCATGGCCAATTCATTGCATTAAACCTCACATCAACCACAAAAAAAAACCAACATGGGCTATGGGCTTTGTGAGAAACTTTGCTGACTACAAAATCAGGTACATTCATAGGGTTGATGCCCCAAAGCAGGGGTTCTCACTTCTGATCCTCGAGTCCACTTTCTTGCAGAGGGTAGCCCCAACCCGAAAACCACATTAGACTACCGAACAGTCTAAATAACTTTCTCAAGGATTTCTAGAAGGTTACTGGCAGGTGAGTTTGAATCCAAGGGTAGGTCACAGCTTAAAAAACTCTCTTCAGCAGTTTAAACGATGGACCTCAAGCGGCCAGAGATTGAGGACCCCCGCCCCAAAAATTTAAAACGCTTGTGAACTCCCACGTGGACTGTGAACAACAACTACTTGTTTGAGGATCCCGAGTCACTAGACTCACCCATGGCTCTAAGTGGGGGGCGAAATGTCCCATGTCAACCCAATTGGCAGCCCGAGTGGAGGTCGTTTACCGGGGAAACCTTTCTTTTCACACACCTGCCCCAGGGGGCACGAAAGCTCAGAGTTAGTCAGGTCCCGCCCGAAAACGCGCCAATTGCCGATTCAAAACGCACTCCAAACCCCTGCGACCACTCACAAATCAATTTTGTGTTGGTCTTTTGTCCCATCATTGGGTTGGACTGGATTGGCAACAGTAACGTCTACCATCTGTCTGTTGATTGTGGCTCAACTGCCCCAGCCTACCATATGGTCAGCCGAAAGAAGAAAGCAAAGCAGGGAGAAGTCATATCATAGACTAGGACTAGTAACATTCATTGAAGGGCAACATAAAATTGAGTGGGGCAATTATGATTTCATGCCACACTTTTAAACCACAAATAGATCTTTACTTTCAAATGTCGGTGTTCAAACTTTATTGCACTGATTTAAAGCAACTGATCTTTAAATGTGTAAACGTGTTCTATACAAGTAATTCTATCAAAGGACATTCTTGATTTTTCGATTCAAAAGTACTCAAGTGGAAAAAAGTTGCTCCTATTCCTTGTCTTGCATTAAAAAAGTATGTTTTCGTGATCAATAACATAACACTTAGCACTCACACTGAATTATAATAAAAAGTACAAAAACTAAATGTGAAACGCCAACCCAAAAATAAATCTGTTTTTGCCAAAACAAATAATGGACAAATCAACATATCCAAATTATATTAGTATTTTAAAAGCCTACATTAGCCAGAATTCTCCTCTTAAAAGTGCTTAATGATATTAATGCTAACCATTTACAGCTCACAAAAATCATCACCAAAGGCTGATTAACGGTATATTTTTAAATCACACTCTAATGAACTACTACACAAAGCACATGGCCACTTGACATAATTTATGAGATTAATGGTTGCAAAAATGCAAATGATTGTCTCCGACGATCAATTTGATCCAGCAAAAACACACCATCTGTTTATATCAAACCCTAAATCCCTAAAGGGGGGACAACGCAGCATAACCGTCATGAGGGAGGGTAAAGGAAAGCAGCGTGGTTGGTCATGCTGTGATGGGGGTGAATGGAAGACATCTTTACAAATTAACAACAGCTTGAAAAAATGGAGTTAAGTCAAAGTGTAAACTTCTGAGTGTTTTGATCAGGTGTAATACTGTTGTGTTTACTCAGATGGGGCTGTTCTCGTCCTCTGACCAACGAGATGGGCCACTGCAGTCTGGCGAACAATAACGTCAAAACCGTGGGACTTTGTCAACCATATCACCACTCGGACTTTCCCGGTGGCCTCATGGAGAGACAGAAAACAAACTGTCGGTAACACAGAAAATAAGTTGATTCGAGTGGGAAATTTTTTTTGCGTTTCAAGCGGTGAGCCTGAGGCGTTTTCCACGTAGTGCTTTTCAGCACTGCCTCTGGTGGTTCAGGGCGAGAAAATTGGAACAGAATTTTATCCTAATGATTTTTGGCATAAAAAGAAAAATCTAAAATTTTGACCGATACAATGTATTTTTGGCTATTGTTACAAATATACCCCAGAGACTTAAGACTGCTTTTGTGCTCCAGGGTCACATATTACTAAAAATTAAAAATAATAATAAAACAAAAAAACAAAAAAAACAAAAAAAACAAAAAAATTATACCAATGATTAATACTAATCAAAAGTTGAAAACACACTTGTGTTCTTCGTACCCACTTTGCAAGTGTTTTGTGCTTTGGCTTCAAAAGACCGAATGTAGCACAGCAGCCTTGTGTATCATTTTCACGGTGCTTTAACCATCATGTGTTTGTCCTGATTTTAGGAGCTTGACAACTGTGGTCTTTTACCTTGTTATGAGGTAAATGACCTGTGTGAAGGGCTGGAATGATGTAAGGGTAAATTCATGACAGAATTTCCATTTTTGGATGATTTGTGGCACTACCTGCTGTCTGGGATGAGGTGCAGGCGTGCGGTAGAGGTCAGCAGTGGAGGGCATCTTCAGCGGGGCAGCTCTAGGGGTGGAGAACAGGGACTTGGTCACGAGCGGTGGAGTGGACTGCAGTTTGGCCTCGGGTTCTGTGCCTAGAGACACACACACACACACATGAACTTTCACAAACAGAAAAGCGATGCATTTCACAGAATCAATCAATCAGCTGATCCCCAGTGAGCAAAGCGTCAGGCGTGGGATGTTTTGTAGGGTCTCAGGGACACTCACCAACTGATAGCGCACTGTGAGGTTCAGACAACGCAGGTCTTTTACGGTCTACAAATGGAGTCATGTTCAAAAACTGCGTCTTCAGCCATGCAGCTCGATCTTCCTCAAATGTTTTCCTCTAAAGAGGGGATAAAAAAAAAAAAAAAACTAACAGGAGTTAAGGGCTGTTCACAAAGAACATCTTCTTGAGTTAAAAACAGCCAGATGGAGTGTGATGTACCAAAATTTCTGCAACCAAAAACGTATAGTGTCAGAGGACCAAAAATCCCTGCCCATGGTTTAATTCGCTTTTTTTTTATTATTGTGTCAGTGTCTTTGGTGTGCAAACTACACTGACACACTGCAACAGGTAAACACGTCTGTATGGATGTGAAGAGCTTTCAGTTCATTGTTATAAGAAGCTACAGACTCAGATGATGAACGGATGTTTTACTCAGAGCTTGAGTTTGTTTGCTTATTTATTTAAACCATATCAGCCGCAAGGCTATCTTTAGGCATAAAACAGATAAATAACAAGTCATGCAAATTACCAAAAAAAATATACATATATACACTAGACAAAAATTCTAAAATACATTCAGGTGATACTTTAAATACATCAGCTAAACACGTCTTTATAGTTTATAGGCATTATAGTTTGACAAGGTAGGCATGACGTTGGTGGTTCACCTTTTAATAAATAGCTTTGTGTCTTGTAAGTCTTGTATCCCTTTAATTTTACTTATTTCCGTGGCATTCATCCCATTCCATCTGCCACACAAGAGTTTCTCGAAACCAAGGATAATTCGATTTCTAAATGCATGCCTCCTCTAATGTTAACTGTAATAAATGTATTTGTATGTATTCAGTACCTCGTGTCCCAGACGAATAGCAGCTTCAGTGAAGTTCTTCCTCTCTCGCTCAAAGTTCCTCTTCTGCTCGTTAAAGTGTCTCCACTCCTCTTTGGAGTCAGCTTTTTCTCCTCCAGCTGCAGCAGTCGCTCAGCAGAGTCACTGCCTTCCTCATCGTGACGTGGTGAGCTTCCAGCTGCTGCTGCAAACACACACACCAGACTCCAATACAGCCACACGCCTACAGGCTTTCTGCAACCTGAAGAACGAACGCTTTTAAGACCACTAAAGAACTTAAGGAACAAATTCACTCTTCCTGCCATTGATCTAATTTTTTACAGCTTTTTTGTGTTTTCACTGTTATACACTTGGGGGATGCTTATTACACATCTTCTGAACAAAAACACATGTGAACAGTGATCGGAGAACCAGTGCTCGTCTTATGTAAACAGATGCATATGATAAATAATTCGCAATTGACAGCATATTAAATGAAACTGCATAATGTTATGGAGTAAAATGTTGATCCCAGGAAGTGGTATATGTCTGTGTCAAAGCTTTGAGGTGTTGATGGAAGCACTTTAATGGATTTTATGCTTTTGATAATCGGACTCGAATATTATCCAGATGTAGGTTTTTTGATAAAAAACGGAGGATTTATCTCACCTGTTTGCTCAAAATGATAAATTTTTATGAAAACCTACCCTATAGTCAAGTGTTGATACAAAAAGTGAAATACTTTACGCAAGAATAAAAAATAAAAGTGAAAGTTTAAAAGTAGAGGCTTTGATCTTTATTTTTGGTGTATTGCATATTCAAATATTCATGACAGCAAAATATATACTGTTAGCCATCAATTTTAGTGAAAATCATCAAAATCGCTGGCGGTGGCTGGCAACTCTTTATTTTAAAAAAATGCTGGCAGTGGGAAAGAGTTAAAAGGAGGAGTGTATCACTTTGTTTCTGTAAATGTCTGAGGAGAACAAATTAAAATGTATTAGAAGTTAATCTCTTTAAAACATGTAAAATATAATTCCAACTGATCTTCATAATTTAATTTTATGAAAATCGGCTTAGCTAGAATATGAAAATATCTTTTACTTTTAGCTTCTGAGTCACTAATTATTGATGTTCTTCCCTCCTTTTCCCAGTGCACCATGCAAAAATGAACATAAGAAGTCTCGTTTTCTGAGACATTTATCAAAAATGCATTGATTTATGATTATGAAAAAAAACATATCTGCCAATGCAAGGGGAAAACAAGTTTTGCTTAATTTCTCAATGAACAAGACTTCATTTCTTCAGTTTGCATCTCAAATACAAAAATGTATCTTGATTTAAGGTTTGGCCCATTTATGGAAGGGAGCAGACACTGAATTGGATCTGCTCATGCACAAAGCATCCATAAATCATTACACACACAGTGCAAACCGACTGACAGTCAGTTTTGGGTCCACTGACAGAATCTGATATTGGAAGTGATGTGTAGATTAGTGTGTACAGACCACTGACCGCAGAAGCTGCTGCTGCATTGTGGATGAACTCTTTAACAACTGCTGTAACTCCAGTCTCATCCGGCTGCCAAGACTTCCTCCTCACGCTCCTTCCTGGACATCACCGGCGGCTCCCTCGGCTCCGGACACGGTCCCACCAGTGACGCTGCAACAAGCACAAGCAGAGACATCCGTTACAAAAAACCGACTCTAAATCTAAATGTTTGGTCCCAAGTTCAACATCAGCTATTCAAGCAAGAACAGGACCCATACGTAACTGATGAAAATTTGTAGAAAGCAAAGTGGGGGCGAAAATTTCATTTTTTTATTATTTTTTTCCAAATACATTTTTAATGGTTAAATTAAATTGCAGTAATCAAAAAGCACTGCCTAATTATTGAAATCATGAAACATACACAATTTATATATATGGGAAAACAATAGGTCCCTATGAAAAGTTTGTTTTATTTTTTTTCAAATTAAATTTTTTCTGCATCCCATTAAATGATAATAATCAAAATGATGTCTAATCAACTGAAATTGATAAACAACTTGATTTCTTTTCTACAATAATATGAAATTCCTGTATTGTGTCAATCAAATGACAGCATAAAACATTTTTTTTAATGAAGTGTCTGAGCTTACTAAAGGTTTTCGTTTTAGGTTTCATTTCGACATCTACAGCACCTGCCAAGTATTTTGTCCCTGGATACACATTCGGTAAATACAGGAATCCCTGGGAGTACAATGTATACCTTTTAAGACCTTTTTTAAAGACTCGTTCCATACACTTTTTAAGACCCTCATCGCTTACTTACGTCCAAGTTTTTAACCGTTACAACGGCGACACTTTAACTTACATTTACTATTGGCCTAAATTGATTGTAAGATTAGCACAACTAAAACAGACCGACTTTTGTGATAACTCCTTGGCAATACAACATAATTCAGAAGGTTTGGAACGTAAGCACAAGAATAATTAACTGAGTGACTAACCAATGCAACCCAAGAACCAAGAATTAGACCAATAAACAAAACAACTGACCAAACTGATTGAGAGGGAAAATAAAGCTCATCCAGAGCTGACGGGACAATGAGTTCATACAGTATATTCAAAAGTTGTAATGGTAACATCATCGCTTATAACTGTCCTGCAACACCATAGCTGCTTTTGTGGAACACTATCTCATGACAAAGATCTGACCTGATCAGGACAGTTTACACAGTGCTTACGGAGTGCTTGATTTGATAGTGGTCAGTAGCTGCTCCTGATCAAATTGGGAATGATCATGGTAAAATAATGATCACAACTATTACATCCTTTTTAATTGTGCATTCCCAATCCCAATGCGGTTAAAACAAAAAAAAAAAAAACAAAAAAAAAATTAGCGCAATTACCATTTGGGGGTCCCAAAATAAAAAAGGGTCATTTCCATCCCTAAAATACATATTTTAACAGTCACTATTATACTATACACATTTATCATAAACACACGCTCAAGATGCCTTCCTACTATTGTGGCCCAAAAACAGCTTAGCACAGTTTTATTATTATGGTACACCAATGCAAAATGTTTCAGTGCAAGCATTTTCACACTAAATGTTCATTTATGCAATATTTCAAAAGCTTTAACTTACCTTATGCACATTTCAAAGGGGAAAACCTCAACCCATTGCAATAGTTTAAAAGAGCCCAATTCTCGTATATAAAAACAACAACAACCCTGCATCCAACATCATCTGCAGAAGTCAGGATTGACTGATCAGCAGGTCAAAAGTAAACGCGATGATTACTGACAAGATGTTGGAGGATTTTTCTTTTCCTCCTCGACAGAATTGCGAAGCTTATTGACAAATATATATGTAGCTCCTTTATTAATAGTGCACTGCGCGATCGCTGAGAATCGAAAGAGAACTGCCCTCTTTATTATTTCAAAAGGGATTTAAATAACCCCACAGATTGATAGCGGCGCCATGATGCTAAAAATTATATACAATATTAGAATGTTTGGCGGGAGCTGATTCAAATTCGGAGCGATCGGACTGGGAGTACGCGATAATGGTCTGAAATTCAGTGAGAGCTGGATCAACAAGCCTCGCGCTATCACACAGCAGTGCATTCAGTAAGTGAGCGCGCTAACAGATGACGTTCAAATCTTAAGTGGGATTCCATAAATAAACTGACACAGAACCCCCCTATTCGAACAAATATACATAATGAAAAGATGATACAAAAATTTAATACTTTGGGAAATGGCCTTTAAGCATTAATACTTTAATACTTTTAAGGCCCTTAAGTTTCTCTAAATTGAATTTATCAACTTTTAATACTTTTTAAGACCCCGCGGACACCCTGAATTGTTGTCGCACTGGTTTATTTTGGCCATTTACACTCCAGGATTGTAATAATTTTTAGATCTGAAAAAAGCATTTACAGAGGAAAGCACAGCCACACGTCGTACCTTCTTGGCTGTCGAGTCTCTCCATTTGGCTCTTTGATCTTTCCTCCACTTCAGGCTTATGCTGTTGGGTGAGGCTGCTGCGCGCCGGCCTGTCACACATACGACTGCTCCAGACCCTCTCTGCTGCGGTCACAACCAGCCTCCGTCCTCACCCTCCAGAGGGACCGCCCTGGTTGAAGGGAGAGGTCATTCCACAAAATAAAAAACATCCTCATGTCATTCCAAACCCGGTAAAAGGATTGAAACAACAAAATGAAGATAATTTTATAAAAACCTTTTCAGTTTGAAAGTCCCTTTTCCCACCATACAATAAGTTCATAAAGATGTAAAAGCAATTCCAAATGAAATTAGGAGCAGAGTTTAAACTTCAACAAGTCTTTTTTTCTTTTAAAGAGACCACATCTCGCTTTTAGATGAAAAAATTCTAAGTTTTTTTTTTTTTTTTTTTTTATATAAATATGAACATTGATCAACATCGTGTACTACACATTTAGCACAAATATGGAAAAATAGACAGCCTTAACTGTATTTTCTAAACCATATTTTGGATGAGCTTCTTTTGTATACTGATCAGTGTTTATGTATGAAAAAAGCCTCAAATAAATCTGTTCATCACATAAAGCTCATTACAATAAAGGCTCATGCCGCTCAATCTTCATTTGATTATCTCTTTATGAACATTTTGTTTTGAATGGTAATCTGCCATGTTCCATCTTCAAAATATATTTGTTTATTAAAGATGAACAAAAGTCTTATGGGTTCGGAACAACATGGGTGAGAAATATTATCCCAAAAAAAAAAAAACAATATGTATGCATGTATATTGTTAAATTATTTAATTCATATTATAACTATGGAAAGCACGTTCACTGAATTGAAAAAAAAAAAAGGTTATTATGACTTTTCTTATCTCACAATTTGACTTTCTTTTTTCTCGTGAAGGTGGCGTTGATATAAACTCATAATTATGAATTCTAAAGTTCTTGTAATTGAGATATAAACTACAATTCTCACTTTTTTTTTGCAATTTGACTTTGCTTGATATAAACTCGGCATGTTGACTTATTTTCTTCTGCAAATTCTGATCTTTGTTCTCAGAATTGTGAGTTTATATCACCCAATTCTGAAAAAAAAAAAAATAAAAATCATAAATTCTAACCACTGAATAAATTCTAACTTTATTCTGAATTTTTCCTCACAATTGTGAGTTTATATCTCACAGTTCTGACTTTATTTCTCAGAATTGGGACTTTGTCTCGCAATTGCAAGTCTATATCACACAATTACGAGAAAAAAATAAATAAATAAATAAATATTGAGATAAATAGTCAGAATTACCTTTTTTATTTGTTATTCAGTGGCTGAAATGAAAACGGGCTTCTGTACATATATAACTTCCAGGTATGATTTTAAGAATCTAACAATTTTTCTGCATTGTCTAATGTCCAAAAATGGCTAATTAGGTATTGGTTGGTCAAAAAGGAGAGCTGATTCAGAGGTGGTGCCTTTTGGTTTGATGTTGACTTCATGAGGTTTTTATCAAGTCGAAACAACACTGTTTGAATGCTTTCTTTAACATACCTAATGCTATATACAGCTTTAAAACATGTCATTGTTCAGAGTGTAGCTGCGAGGAGACTTTCAGACCTGCTCCAGGCTATCATCTGCTGGCTCTGTTTTGGACGCTTGGGGCGGGCTTCTTTGGGCCTCAGAATGGTGATCATGTCCTCCCATTCATGTGCTGCAGCACTTTTTTTAAGCTCAGAAATTTCTCCATCATCAGAGATCTCTGTCGTGTCTCATAATCACTCAGCAGAGCCCTGTACATCTCGCCCTCATGTCTGACAACACAAGAGTTTCACACCGTGAATTTTCACTGGAGAGAAGTTAAAATGCCATATGTCAAAAAGAAGCCACAAGGCCACAGGGGTTACCTGGCCCCTCATCGTGGCCCTGGTCATCTTCCAGAGGCCTCTCCTTGCCATACTGACTTCACCACCAAGGTTTGATGATTACGTCAATGGAGCATGGCACAAAAACAAACGAAAACAGACAAATATAGACAAACACTGAAAACTCAAATCGTTTCAGGATAATGTGAAATTGTGATGTTGCAAGTCATTAAAAAGACTACATAAAAGGTTGCCAGGACAGGAAAATGCACCGAAGACTCTCACCAGTTTTTTGTCTCTCTTTGTCCCTACAATGCGCAGCCTGGTTGATGAAAGACGTTCCTTCAGTTTTGGTGCACCTCTCTCTCGTTCCGAACTTGGTGTCACTCGTGGTAAGTCTGCGTGGCACCCGTACGACTAGCGATGTGATTAGTAGATGATTGCTCTTGCAGTTTCTGTACCTGCACAGTAAGGGTGCTGTATGATCTTTAAGGGTGCGTAGATGATTATGCAGGATAATACACCGTACCTTTGCACTAAAGTCTTAAAAAATTAAATAAAAAAAAGTGAATGAAAGAATGAACAAACAAAAGATATCAACAAACTTGCTTTACAAAATAAATGTTGTCCTTTTGTCCTTTGCTGCCTATCTTGACCAGGACTCCCTGGTAGAAGAGATGTTGTCTCTCAATGGGACCTTCCTGTTAAAGGGATACTCCACCCCAAAATGTAAATTTTGTCATTAATCACTTACCCCCATGTCGTTCCAAACCCATAAGAGCTTGTTGGAATTCCTGAACAAAGTTAAGATATTTTGGATGAAAAAACCGGGAGGCCTGTGATTGTCCCATAGACTGCCAAGTAATTCTAACCGTGTCAATGTCCAGAAAAGGTATGAGGTCACAGGCCTCCCAGTTTTCATCCAAAAATATCTTAAATTGTTAATTTTGTTAAGCAAGTTTGGTATATATAGTAGGTTATTATATTACTATAATATTACACTCTATCAATAGAATATAGTCTGTGCGGGTGTCATGTACAAAGGAAAAATGGTCCCATTTGACGTCCATAGTATTTTCATCCATGCTATGGAAGTCAATGGCTCCCAGCAACTGGTTGGTTACACACATTCTTCAAAAGATCTTCTTGCAGGGTCATTTTTAAGTTAACTTTCCCTTTAAGATGCGCTTTTCTTTTATCCAAAAGCATGGTCGGGCCAATATCCATTGCAGTTTTCAACTGGTATTAACAGGCACCTCTAACAAATCTTTTGATCACTTGTGATAACTTCCTCATAACACGGTCCAGAATGATTACATATTAAGTATGAGGTGAGTAGGTGGTGCTGTCTGGGACACATTTTCCCGGTTAGACAGTGTTTCCACTGCAAGCGCTCGGTCACATTTGCTTTTGATATTACAGATCATGATTGTTTTGTTTGACTTTTTTTTTTTTTCACCATTTATGTTTATGTTAAGAAAAGAAGTGTCATATAACCCACAACTTCAGAAAGGAGTGACACAGGGCTCATTTTAGGTCACACACAGGCACAGTGTGGGGAAATACGGTGGAAAATACATTGCTATTTTGCATTTTACATTTCAAACTTTCTGTGTTTGAGAAACAAAACTGTAGTTTAGTTATGCTGGAAAAAAATGCATTAGCAAATAAAGGGCAACATGATGTGGTGCAGCTGTCATGCCTGTGGGACCACACTGAATGGAGTTTCTCTTACTTCCTCTTTCTCAGACTTGAGGCAGTTCTGTAAGGTTTTGATCTTCAGCTGTAGCTGTCGCTCTCCCTCGTGCAGGCCTGAGTTCTCTCTCCTGGTGTGCTCCAGCTGATCCTGAGACACAATTACACAACAGTGACAGAAATTAACAGTAGGCTGCTTGGGTTTTTTGCATAGAAATTTTACATTACTAACAACACTTTCCTCTTATTTCATTATTTAATGGATAAAATAGTAAACTCAGCACCACAGCACTGTGCAAAATACAGCTCACTTCGCGAATGCTGTATGTGTTACTGGTAAAAATATATAAATAAATAAATAAATAAATAAATAATAAAATAAATAGTCATACTCCAGACTGCAACTGAAACTGTGGCTAATTCGTATAGATTTGTAGCATTTTCTAACATTTAAAATTAAAATCATCACTAGCAAGACACCAAAACTTTGTGAAATCCAGTGAAAAGGCATAATAAAAATAAATAAAAAAAAACCTCCAAACTCATAATTCACTACAGAAATCTTCCAGACTTTACAGGAAGATTTTACTTATTTCCCTGACTAATCCAGATAAAAAAAAAAAAAAAAAAAAAAAAATTAACACTTTAAAATTCCTTAATATTTCCAACCCATTGTTTTGTCTGGAGTAAACAGAGAGAGCGGAGTACTTTGAGTCTATAGGTGCTGTGCTGCAGATGCTCGAGGTCACTGCCGCTCTTCAGCTGCTGTGTCTCCAGCTCATGTAGGGCTCGCTGAGCTCTCCTCTGCAGCTGCAGCACTTCATACAGCAGGTTCAAAACCGGCACAGCGCTCAGACCGCCTGATTCAGACTCTAAACTCACTCCAGTCAAGCCCAGCGAACACACCCTCCTGAGGAGAAAGAACCAAGACAAAAACAGATCGTCTGCTTTATCAATTACAGGAAAAATTCAGTTCTCAACAAGTGATGTAATTGTGTTTTATGTTAAATATTGCAATATTTATTTATTAGTAGAGTAACTTAATATGCATGATTCTTGCAGCGGTTGTACAGCACGTCTCAGGAGCAATCAAGACAAACAACTTCAATTTTGGTTAAATTAACATTTATTGCAACACTTAATTCCTATGCAAACTGACATGCTAGTAAAAAAGTCAGAGAACTTGCATTGTCCAGTCTGGACCCCCCTTTTAACTGTCATATTTTGTGTTCGTTACATTACTTGTGTCAGAAGTGTGCCATTTTTATATATCACTCATCTTGTGCAAAATGACCGTAAACCCCCCAAATAATGGCTGAATAAACAATTACTTTACAACATACGGTATATGCCTAAAAACTAAATCCACGTTACGGATATATCTTTAACCATGTCAGTCAGGTCAAAGTACATGGGTGGGAGTCCGATGACCTCTGATGGATGCGAATTGCCATAATGGCCAGTTTTATATTCTAGGGATTAATCTATTAAAAACCTGTTGAAACATCTTGGATTTAACCCTGGTTCCCGAGTAGGAAATGAGACACTGCTGCATCCCCTTATCTGACTCAATGGGAACCTTACAAGAGTTCTAACGAGTAATACACAGCGTGTCTTCCAGTTTCTGAGCCTGTGAAACAGAGTCAACACAATGAAGAAAAATAACACCTGTTTTAAACGATAAACCTGGGAACCAAGAGTGGAGTCAACACCAATTTATCTGATAAAAGTGTGCAGAGAGGCCCAACCTGCCACCGCAACAAGTATCTTCTAAAGTTGCATCTGGTGAGAATGCCTGAGAAGTGGCAACACCTCTGAGTAGAGTGAGCTTGAACCGGCAAGAGGGAAGATGTGCCCCTCACCCAAGTCGGCATACTTATACCCAATGCAACATCTGTTGTTTGCATAGTGGGCAACACGCCAACAAAACACAACAAAAGCAGCTGATCAGAGTTTACAACACTGTATCAACATGCAGTCAATGTTAATCTGTAACACCCTGAGGACAAAGCATATGTTGTCCTCTCATTCCTCCTACGACTCAAAGAATAGGGTAGACAATGACCGTGCAACAACATCCAGAAAGCGAAATGAAGGAGTAATTTACCAGAGCTTTATGTTGATTTTCAATACTTTGCATTTTAAAATAAACTTCTAAACATCTGTTCATCTCGGTAACACAAGAACACAATTTAGTAATTGTGATGCTTCTAATAAAGTGGATAAAACGCACCTGTACCAAATTAACATACTCATTTTGTGCACCAATAAAATGGTGCCAACACTTTGTTTAACACTACCAAATTTGATGTAATATCTAATTTTTTAAATATTTAACTTGGCATTGAAACGTTTTCCACTAGATTCGGCAAAAAGTCCACAGTTTTATTTGCAGACCATGGTGCATTGACAGGATACACTTGAGACTTGAATACCATTCCAGAAGCATTTTATTTTTTGCTCTCACAGTGGGCAACACTGCAAGTTGTGGAGGTATTTGGACAATCATTTACCAAAAGCATCAATTGGTTACCAGTTCCAACAATACCAATAGAATTCAATGGAACTTTGTGGACCATAAGATATATACAATGCTTTGTGGAAATGCTTCCCCAGAATCTCCCAAGGAAGCTGCTTCTGTAGAGACACCAAACCTGAGAACAATATGGTGAAATGGCCAAAATTGGTGATACTAGCATTCTGTCCTTCAGAGACCCTCATAAACCTGGCCGGAAGCAGACTTAGTGGAAAAAGCACTCCTGATGGACCCATCGGCAGCACATAAGCCAGAAGTGTCCCATCCCAAAGGCAACAGAGGAGACAGAGAGGATAAATGGGGCATGAGCCGTCTCGTTCAAAGCTAAAAAAAAAAAAAAAAAATCAGACCACTGGTCTAAGGATGCAAACTCCCCTTCTCCAGGCCTCTCCCTGTAACCCTGAGAAAGAGCGGCTCCCAGTATAACACAAACCGCCTGGAGATGCACGCGCCCTCAGCGACAGAAGCTTAGGAATGGGGCATAAAATGCATTCCCCCCTAGTGTTTCACATAAGATACCCACTGATGTTGTCCATCCTGATGAACCACATGACCAGTCTCTCAATGTCTGGGAGGAAATCGGCTCAAGGCTAAAAAACCACCATTACCTCCGACGGTATTTGTGTGTCACATGAAGATGGATCACCTTTCCAACTCAATAGACTGGATGTTTTTCAAAAAAACTGCACAAGAACATTTATCATCACCTCGCAGTGAACAGACTTTTTCCCAAAGGCACAACACCCGCCATCCATTTTTCAAGCACTAGAACATACTGGATGTAGAAACCAGACTCCCTCTTGACGAGGAAGCCATATTCTCTACAGCTCCTATCTTCTTACAGGGAGGGTATTTGTCTGCCATAAATCTAAACTTCCTGAGCTTTTGTGGTGAGTGGGGCTGTTCCAGCAAATGTGGGCTGAAAAAAATACATTTGAATTTTGTACTTAAATTTTATCAATATTCACAAGGCAAAATTGCAGTTTAAGAGAAAAAAAAAGGCTTTTGGCTTCTCCTGAGGCCCACAAGAGGGCGGCATTGAGCAAAATATTATTATGCAACGTCCTCTTCAAAGCATATAAATAAATGACTATCTTTTTATTTTAAAATCAACAAATTTTTTTTAGTTTTGTTTTTGACAGCCCTAGTGGCTGAGCTATGAGGGGGTTAGTGCCAAAAATTGGATAGTGAACCTTTTTTAATATGGTTTGCAGAACCCACAGGAGACCTTCATGAGATGTTCTTCCCAATGAACAGAGAGGCATCAGGAATTTTACAGCTGAAGCCGGTGAAAGAGTGTCCCTGAGGCTCATCATGAGAGCCAAAATTGCAAATTGCCAGAAAGTTGCTTAGATTCAGAGAAAGCCTTCCATGTCTCCAGTCCAGTGCATGAGATAGGAGCGTAAAAGAACACAAACTGTCCGTCCTCTGTCTGTTGCAAGCCTTCCCAAATGGGCGCTTTACTTGGCTGAGCAGCAGTTAAAACCCATCCCATAATGTAAGACTGCACAGCCTGACCTAGAAATAATGGGTTCAGTATGGCTTCTTAAGAGCACATCCATCATAAACTTCTGGGCTTTTCGATGCATTCTGTGTGGCACGCAAACAAAAGATTGTTGTTCAACACCTGTGCCGAGATGTGAAATGGCACCAAACTAACAGAACAGAATCCGAGAGACGCAAGTGTTCAGATTTTAGATTACCAAGACAAACCAACTGCACAGATTAATTGTTCATCTCAAGATATAAATGTGTGGCTAACAAAGTAAATAGGTCATTTGGGATTTCATGAGGACTTTAACAGCAATTCTGGGACATATTATGAAATGTCATTTAACTGAGAAACTAATGTGAGTTTTTCGTGAGATTTTAGACAGCCTCCTGAGTCGTAGCTGGGCGGTGGCATGTAAATCATAGAATACTATATTTGTTGGAATATTTACATTTAAAATTATCATGGCATGTGTCCACAACACTCAAAGCTCTAAATCCAAATGACGACATTTCCTTGAAACGAGTGCCGCTCTGATTATCTGCCAAACTCCTCAAGAGTCCCCATACAGAAGTAGAAAGAAAACTTCCCCAGCCGAGAGTGCAAACTCCACCAGAGATGACACTCGATCTGTGAGAGTGCAAGAAAAACGGGAGCAATCCGATCAGCTGACTCTCCACAGCCTCAAGGCAACACTGGAATCTCCCAGGACCCAAGCTCATGAAGCCCGGGACACACAAGTGATGACTCCATTTTCTTCTGTATTATTCATAAAGAAAGAGGGCCTTAAATGAAGGACCCTCAATGTTAAATTATTGCAGTGAGAGATATTCAAAAAGCCATTGAGTTGTGGCAGGAAGCATGACAAAGACCCAAACTCTTAACACCGTTATCGTGTGTGTCCTCACTCCTGATAAAACAAGGAAATGTGCGAAGACACAGCAGAGGGAGGAGCTAGCGCAATCAGCCAATGAATCTGCAACCAGTCTGTACAGACTCAAACAATCGTCACACCTGGAGGGGTGTTTCCCATAGGTTACACTCGAAGACAGGAACATTAACTTCGAAATAATCTATTAACAGCTAGAATAACGGTGTCCTTAAAGGTACAAGTCAAATCTGCCCTGTCCCTCAAATGCACCACCTTGTGCTGGTTCGTTTGATGTTACTGTCAAGACCACAATAAATGCACACAGAGTAGAGCACTATAACAAACATCACTCTTTTGCTTTGTGTGTAATGCATATAAAACCTTCCACCATTTAAGTTTGTGTTTTCAGTCCATTAAATTGTTACATTATCAATGGGTTGCTTTATTTTCTATCACCAGGCAGATGAAAGATAAATAGTAATAGTTTAACCCCAGACATCTTCATATCCAACATGTGGTTCACCCTCCTCCAGTAGTGTACCTGATTGTATAATATACGATGCACTGCGATATGTTCTCCTCGGTGCAGAAACGCACTTATCACGCTGTAGAGGTTTTGGGCAGAGCATGGTGGAATGCAGCGAATGGGGCAAGTTTTTGCCTGGAGGGAGACATGCCCTGACTCCCAGAAATACTGGACTCTCTTTGGTGTCTGTGAAGAAGACAAAAGAAAAGGCAGAGGCCTGTCCATTAAAGCCTGGCGAAACTAGACATGTCTAACATGACTGTTTTAACATAGTGCCGTGTAACAGCTGCGAAAGAAAACTACCTGGGAGAGTTGTTTGGTTGAGGAAAAGTTTTAAAAATAATAAAAAAGAAACAAATACTTTCAGGCAGTGTGTTGCCGTTGCCGGGGAGATATTGAATTAAAACACTATGTGGTGCATTTTATTATTAAAGGAAAATGGTATGAAGTTTTTAAACAGGATTTCAAGATGTTCTGCTGACGATCTAAATGTGAAAACGTGTGACGATCAGACAATGGTCGTATAAGTTAGAAAAATTATGACTTTCGACATTATAATATTCAAAAGCGCAGAACAACCTAGTCCCTGAATTGAAACCATGCTGGTTTTGACGCTTTGCACTCAACTTTATGCACAAGAAAAAAAATAAGCATTTTTTTTCTAGGCCCCTCCAGTTCAAACGTCACTCTAGCGCCTTGACATGAGTGCAGATTTTGACCTTTTGCTGGTTTACTAGAGTTTTTACGAACACAACACACACATGTAAAATTTTGCTTCAATATAATGGCCAAAGAAGCAGAACACTCACGATTAATTCATGCATGCTCAAAGTAGCTCGGTCTCTTAACAAGATCAAGCCGGCTCAACATTTTCCATGTTTGCTGCCTCACCCGAGAGATGGGATCGGCAAGCATATGTTGGACTACCACCAATCGCCCATGAAACTTTCACGCTCGGATGGATTCTCCAGTGTCCTGCGCATCCAAATAAGAAATGCAGGCTGTACACAAGTGGCTGGCCAGAGACAGAGTCTTAGCACTCGGCATCAACGCCTGAAACTGAAGAGAGTGCACTGGATTACACAATCATAGGCCTGTTAAGCCGTATTAAACAGCCCGTGAATCCGCTGCAGATTATCATAAGCCGCCGGGGGACGTAGGGGGTGAGATCACGCAGAGCAAGAAAAGCATAAAGCACGGAGATTGATGTGTCCATCACCAGCCTTTCCCCCCAAACCAGTGAAGTGCCAACCCCGCGCCCCCAGCCCATTTCATTGTTAAGTAATTACCCGCACAGACCTTGTCAAGAAAAGCAAGACTCACGATTCAGTTCAATATTCAGAAAAAACATGGATGCATCCAATCATAAAAAACCGTAATACTTTGATGAAGTGCTACCAACAACACAGTTGTGTAGTGACGATCAGGCTCTGCAATTACATGACAAAAGCACACTGGTTTGTGCCCTACAAATTATAAGATATATGTATCTATAAAAAATAATCACACTTGCACTTTCTCTTACATGTAATTTTGTCCGTTGTTTTGCAGTGCAATTACTACATACTGTCAATCAAGATACATTTACTTGCGAGCAAAATGATTAAATATAATACTTGTTTTCCTAAACCATAAATGTATCAAAATTAAGCTAACTATGCTAAATAACAAAAGTAATCTGCCAAGGGGGTTAAAAACAAAACAAAAAACCCCCACCACAAAATTCAAAGTAAATTAGAATGATTTTTCTTAAGCCATAGGGCTAAATATTGTCACTAAATGCTTAATAATTATATTCTAAGTTAGCAAAGGTTTATGATTAAGGCCAAGACATTGTCCCGTTTTCCTCCTGGAAAATTCTTTTTTCTACGCGTTTTCACCACACGCAGAGCAAGAAAGCATAAAGCACGGGAGGATTGATGTGTCATACACCAGCATTTCCCCCCAAACCAGTGAAGGGCAAACCCCGCCCCACAGCCCATTTCATTGGTTAAGTAACTCACACAGACACTTGTCAAGAAAAGGCAAGACTTCACAGATTCAGTTCAGAATTCAGAAAAAAAACATGGACGCATCCAATCACGAAAAACAGTAAATACTTTGAGGAAGTGCACACTTACACTTCAAAAATGTTTCTCTTGCATATAATTTTGTTGTGGTTTTGCAGTGCAATTATCTAAATACTTTCAAATCAAGATACATTTACTTGAGAAGCAAAATGATTTAATATATAATACGTTTTCTGAAAAAATAAATGTATCAAAATTAAGCGACTATGCTTAAAATAAAAGTATCTGCCAATGGGGTTAAAAAAAAAAACAACAACACTAAATTCAAAAGGAAAATTAGATGATTTTCTTAAGCCATGGGGATATATTGTCAATAGAATGCTTTATATTATATTCTATGTTAAGCGAAGGAGTTATGATTAAGGCCCAAGACATTGTTCTGTTTTCCTCCTGGAAAATTCATTTTTCATACGCTTTTTATCCACACCATCAAGTCCATTGATATTTGTGAGGTATAATCTGTAAATTCTTTCTCTGTTTTTTTTTTCTTAAATTATGTAAAAATTAGTGCTGACAAATGATTGCGATTAATCGGATCCAAAATAAAAGTTTGTTCACATAATGTGTGTGTACTGTGTATATTTAAATACAGACACATGCATGTATATTTAAGAAAAAAAATGATTATATAATAAATATATTTATATATAATATAAATTATATGAATATAAATATATACATGCAAATATTTTCAAAAATAGTATCTAGTATCTGTGGCCACAAAATATCCTTTCTTAGAGTTTAAGCAAATAGTATCTAGTATCTGTGGCCACAAAATATCCTTTCTTAGAGTTTATTAACAAATAATATCTAACGCCTCCTCATCTAACCAAAGTGTCTATGGACCTTTCCCCCAAAATGCAACTATCACCTCAAAAAAGGCAGAACAGACCTCTGGTTCCATAGCAACCAAAGGCACACTATCTGATAACACTAGGTTTACGACGCTCAGGAATGTGGCTAAGCAACTCTTAACTCAAGTCTCTCAAAAACAGACACACAATGCACATAAAAAGGGACTCTTCTCTAATTAATTCATAGAAAAACCTTTCTTTGAATTAATTCACATATACTTTAGGGCATTGTGTATGCTATTACTGTTCTTGTATATTGTGTATTGTATATGTTTTATACATGCTTATGATGGATCACTAGTTAATATAACTCATCTATATGATGTTTGGTATCTATGAGTTTGTATTTTCATGATCTAAATGAGAGTGTATATTATAATGTTGATGCCTATGCAACGCATTCGTTTTATAAGAATCTTAAAGATTCTTCTCTTGAACCCCCAGATCTGATTTCATACGCAAGACACCATACTAGAAACAAAGAGTTGTAAAACTTCCCTCCAAAAGGTACCATTCCTCATTGGCTCACTCAAATCCTGAGGGTGTGACATCATCCCCCTAATAGATCACTGATCACCAGATCAGGTCGGTTCTTCTAGATTCAGGAATTCCAGGAGAAGATGCTGAGCTAAGAGCCTTAAAAACCACACTAAGCTTGCACCAGGCCTTCAGGCTTGAATATTCATTCATCAAGATCCTCTGACTAGAACTGGTCTCATCAACTCACTTCAGCAGAGACCAACTGGAGCCCCAAAGTGCATCAGGACTCTTTATCAAACAGACGAGACGTGCAAGTATCAAACTTAGTCTTATTTACTGATACATTAATTATCATATGCACCTTTTACAAAGGTGTGTTTGAACTAAGAAACTGATGTTTCCTTCAGGCTGTAGATCTGCTGAATATCAAATTGCATCATCCTTTTTCCTATGCCAACTGTGCAAGTTTGAATCCGTGCACTTAACCATTTTCCAAATGCCAACTTTTTTTTTTTTTTTTTTTTTATTGTGTGTGTTTTATTAGTGTTAGACTAGTTTAAGTGTTCATGTAGTTAATAAAGTCTTATTTGTATCCCACTTGAGGTTTTCATTGTCTGTTCATAACTGAAGTCCCTAATCATGCAGATTTTAGCTACATGCTCTGAGTAGTATTGTACAGTAAGAAAGTTATTTTCCTTAAACAGGAAAGTAACGTTCTTAGAATTGACAGACAGTTGACACTGAGAGGTCAAGAAAATACTTACAGCGGATCTAAATATTTATAATGAATCATAACTAGTTATGATTGATTATTCATATTTCCCCTTTGAGCTGATTCGCTACAACACACATATATTATGTAAAGAAAAACTTTTATTTTGGATGCGATTAATCACGATTAATCGTTTGACTGCACTAGTAAAAATGCATTTGATTTACTTTTTTACTGTTGTCAAGTTTCCATTATTAATATTTATCAAAATATATTCTATATGAAGTGTAAAAAAAAGGTGAATTATGTTCTTGGTGAACAAGGATGTGAAATGGTCTCGATCCCAATTCCCCACTCCCTCTCTTGCCCTACTTTCCTGTCTACACTCCACTCAGTCCTCTTCAGAGAGACAAAACAAAACCCAAAAATAAAACGTGAGAGGTCATAATGGCAGGGTTTGGGAAAAAATACTATTTGGAAAAAGTATAAGCAGTTAGTAACAGATGCTTATCTTAGCAAACACCACTAAGTTATTTTCACTGTGTATTTGCAGGTTTTGTAGAGTTAGATTTAAAACTTTTCAAGACCTTTTTGATGCCACTTCAAGTGAAATTTAAGACCAATTTCACAGTAATTGAAAGGCTAAGTTCTAGCATTTCTGAGCTTTTAGACAGAAGCCTGGCCAGTTTCTAATAAGAAAAAAAAAGTTTATTAATAAGTTCATTTGCTGTTTGTAATGGCATACAGATTTATGGATGTGTGTGAACTAATATGTTAATAATTAATCCTCTATGCTCGGTTTCTTTTCCTTCTGATTTAAACTGTCGTTATGATGGTAAATGATAAAAAAACACTGCTTCCTGTAGTCAAGGTCGTTCAGTTCTGAGAGGCTTGGAGGTGGAGAGAGCGTTTTAATCAAGAAGATATCAGCAGCATGCTTAGGGAGAGAGTCTAGATAAGGGACTTTAACTCCGTGTCAGCAGCTGGAGAGATTCTCATTCTTCAGATTTCACAAGAGCCCTCGTGGATGGGTGGAACATTAACTTACACAACATTAAACACGGTTGTAAGAGATCCTGTTCCTCGACAAAGGCCCGAACTGATCACCTCAGCACAGTTACAGAAGCAATACAGGAAACTAAACAGCTTTACTGCCAAAAGAGTACAATTAATATATTTTTACCTCGTTCACAAATCCTGTACATCTCAAAAAAATAAAAATAAAAAAATAAAATAAAAAATGAACATGCATTATATAAAATATAAATACTTAGCCCACACGAGTCTTTATTATTACTTTGTTAACAGCTGCTGACGTCTCTTTGTTGACATTATGACGTCACGCACCTGCTTCCAAACATTCGTTACTGCTTCAAACCGAAATGACATCAGAGCAAAGCATCCACATTCAGTCGGGATTGTTTGTGTTTTATCACTAGATGGCGGAAACGTGCACTTAGTGACACTAGTTAAATCTGATTCTGATATTCTCAGTTCTCACTATAACACTGCTTCTTTGAAAATCATATTTCACACACATTTGTTTATGCGCATTCGCTAGCATTCAAAGGACGCGGTGGGTCTGTGTTCAGTCAACTACACAGACAGCATTTATTGGGCGGATCTGAACGTGTCTCTTCGCTCCTAGACGAGCTGTCTATGTAGGCAGCACACGACAATTAAGACTGAGACACAGCCGAGTTTCAGCTTTAGCACAGCGGCTAACACACAGTCACACGGCTTGACTTACATCAGCTGTGGCTCCACGGATCCAGGATACACACCGATGAGGTTTTTCAGACTGATCCGTGTTTGAAGTGTTTAAAGATGCCGTGTGTTTGTGTGAGATAGTATCAGCCACCTGCCCTGAAGCGCAGGAGATGTTCGGATGATTTGAAGTGCAACTCTGTTCTTCTGAATAAACAAGCACGACTCTCATTGGCCGGCCTGTTGTCAAGCAACCAGCAACTCGCCATTTGATTGGCTGGACCATTCTTCCCAGGTGTCTGTTACAACACGCAACAGGTGTTCAACGCCTTCCTACAGAGAACTAACTGTAAACAATAAAATACGCAAATACATTTTATTGATTTTTTATATATCTATACCTATTTTAACCTATTTCCACTTGTCTTTTATATATATATATATATACATATATATATATATATATATATATATATATATCTATATATATATTATACATAGGCCTATGTGTGTGTGTGTGTGTGTGTGTGTGTGTGTGTGTGTGTGTGTGTTGTGTGTGTTTGTGTGTGTGTGTGTGTGTGTGTGTGTGTGTGGTGTATTTTTATATATATATAAATGCAAATGCTAGTGCTGCCAACTGATTAATCGCATCCAAAATAAAAGTTTTTGTTTTACATAATATGTGTGTGTGTGTGTTATGTATATTTATGTAGGCTTTATATAAATACACACATGCATGTATATATTTAAGAACCATATGTTATGTTTATATATGAAATATATTTATATATAATAAAAATTATTTTAATATATATAGATGTAAATATTTTCAAAATATATACTGTATGTGTGTATTTAGGGCCTATATATACATAATAAATATACACAGTAGGCCTACACACATATATTATGTACTTTATGTACAAAAACTTTTATTTTGAATGCGATTGATCGTGCTTAATTGTTAGACAGCACAAAAAAAATACTTAACTAAATAAATAAATAAACACAAAATAATCTCTCTCTCCATAAAAATTGTATGCACATTTTTATAACTATTTATGAATCCCTTTGCTCCTAAATATTTAATGTTATGTTCTTAATACGGTTTCACCATGGCCTATAACATATGTTTGACCAAGTCACAGCAAGTGACTGGTTATCTGCTGCTGACGTCATATTGTCATGCACGCACGCGCTTGATAGTTAATCAGGAACGTGAGAACAAAGTCTGAGCTGACAGAGAAACTTGAGCATTTTTGTTTTGTCAGTTTGTTAACAAAACTGAATTGCTTTCTGAGTTTTCGACAGAAGAAAATGCATTCAGTCACAGGCCTCCTAATTCTCAATAAAAAGTCAAACCACAATTTTTACACTTTTTTTAATTGTGCAATGATCTTGCCTAGGGAACCATATATAATAAATGATTAAATAATAATGCATAAGTAAGTTGGATGCTCCATCAGGCTTTATGAGCTGTATTTGACTCCTCCCAGAATCATTCTTTCCTTTTCAGATCATTAGCTACATGTAATGTGTGCAGGCAGCATGTGGCAACATTTTTCTCCTCCGTTTCAAAATATGCATGTTTTATTATTGGTATTAATAATGTTTTTGTGCTGTCCATGATCCTGTAAGAAAAGCCCTGCAAACCATTTCTGGTCCCGGCCCACCAGTCGAGAGCCACTGGTTTGCAGCAATGCATGAGATGCTGAGCAATGCGGTTTTCTCATCTGTTTCAGGTGCAATTCACACAAGGAGCACAAAGGCACCAAAAGGTGGAGGATTCCTCATCCACCATGTACTTCCCCGAGTTCGGTGGGTCTTTGCATTCAGCTATGAAAGCCTGCAGCTCTGATAAGGGTGCTCCATGCTTCTGATAGCGCTGCAGGTAAAGAGAGAGCAGAGTCACGTGCTTGCTAAGACTGTCAGCCTCACAGTTACTTCACATAGTCAGTGTTTGGGATTGACAGCTGCGTTCTGCTGCCCATCACTATTACTCACTACTAACACAAAGTATTAAACTTCAGCACATAATCGATCATTCCTAGTCATCACGTATCAGTGTTGTGAGCTCACCACCAAACCAAAAGCATGCACTTAGTTATCAAAGCATTGTGATGGCAAGCTTGCACAGGAAATCGAAACATCTGCTTGCTATTTCTTGCACCACAGCTGCTGTTGTTGCAGCAGAACTGAATCGACTCACCTTGATGGTTTCATAGGTGTCTGTGAAAAGGGCAATGAAGAGGCTCAGAATCATGAATGTAAAGAGCGGGACGAAGGTGTAGATATACATCCTGCTGAACATCCACACCAGATCATTCTTGTCTCGGATTTTGGTGAAGGTTGAGTAGATTTCATCTCCATTAATCATGGAAAAAAGGCAGTTAGCCACCGTATTAAATGACCGAAACTGTGGAGAAATAAGCATTATCATCATTTTCTTCATAAGGCAGGGATGCTATTTATTTAAATGCTTAATTTATTAGGTTTAAAGCCACTTAAATGGGTAGCTGATATTAAATACTCATACTCCATCTAGAATTTTTTTTATGCATGTAGCTTTTATAAACTACACTGAATATTTCACGTACTTTTAAACATTTATTTGTAACAATGCATGCATAGCCATTTAATATTTTTACACTTTATCTATACAATATTAATGTATAGATAATAATAATGGCTTATCTCACAGGGTTTAGAATTGATTTTTATTTGTGAAAAAACAAAAATGTAGCATGTAATAATGTAATATAGTTTGTGGAAGCCTCTGTGATTGTACAGAGCCATGAATATTTAATTCAGGGTTTAAAAACATCCTAATTTCATCACCCTTTTGCCTTTGGAGAAATGGTCCTATAGCACATTAAATTAATTCCTCATAGTATAAAGCCATACTAATAATAAAAGAACAAAAAAATAAAAAAATAATAAAAGATGTCCACTGTATAGAATAATGACAACACTATACATATACTGTGATTATATATAATAATATATAATAACGTAAGGAGTATAAGCATGTGAAAGGTTTTACACAATGTCTAAAGCAATAAAGGTAAAACTTTTCACAGTTCATGTTGGCTTTGGTATATTATAGCTATGAATATATTTTTTTAATACTGCTCACGTTTTCATGGTGTGGCCCCAAAACGATCCATCCACAGAAGCAGTAGCTAAGAAAGATCATAACAGCGCAGAAGGAGAATCGGATGACGTTAGGAAGTGCAGCCTGCAGGGTGAGGATGAGGATCTGATGGAGACACAAGAAATACAGACTCATCACTGTCTAACATAGATCACTAAATCCACTGAAAGGTCTAGCATGCTTTGTTTTGCCAATGCCACTTTATTTATTTATTTTTTAATTTAGTTATTTATTTTTTAATGTTGCTTAATATTTAAACACACCACACACACACACACAAAATGAATAAATGAGCGACTTACATAATATTTCTGAAAGAAACTGAAGTAACGCATTACTCCAGTCCACACAAGCATTGTTGCTGTGCCCAGTAAAAATACTGCACACATCATAATTTGGTTAGTTCCTGAAAACAAGACAATTGCTGAGCATTAGTCTATACATCTACACTATTGCGCCTGTCAGCTCATATGATGACAGAACAGACACGACCCGTGACTTATTCCTTTAAAGCCTCTGTTGCGCATCTCTTGCTCACCTTGCTCTGTATGCATATTTTGAGAACTGATCCTGCGATAGTCAGCGTGTCACTGATGATGATGAGAATGTACCAGCCGTTGATGAACTCCATTCTCTCAGACCAGCAAACTCTTTTATTGTGGTAAATGGATGCGAATGTTATGTACTCCTGACGAGAAAGCACACGCATATGACATAGGTATTTATTGTTTTTTAAAGGAGACATATTATTATCGCCCCTTTTTATAATATGTAATAAATCCCAGGTGTCCCCAGAATGTGTCTGTAAAGTTTCAGCTAAAAAAAAACCCACAGATCATTCATTATATAATTTTGAAAATGCCTATTTTGAGTGTTAAGCAGAAACACACTGTTTTTTGGGCCTGTCTCTTTAAATGCAAATGAGCTGCTGCTCCCCGCCCCTTTTTCAGAACAGAGCTGCACCATTACAGCTCAGACCTGCTAAAAACATCTGTTTTGCTTCTGATTGTCTTTTTTATTGCACGGAAATCATGCGTTTTAAACCATAGTAGTTTAAACTTCTGATATATACGGTTTTCTGAGCACACACGTACAGAATGCGGCTGTCACAGCATGTGAGAACTAAACGAAGTTTTTCATTCACACACAAGTTTACGTTAAAATCAGACGAGTTACAAAAACAGTTGGTTATGTCTGTGAAGGTAAATAGCTGGGAAATTAAACTGCATGTTTATTTTAGATCTGTGTGGCAGCAGCAATATACAATAAATAAATCAATAAATCAGAATAGAATAGAATGTAGCAGTGTTTTTTGGCCTTGTAATTGTAGAGCCTCAAAGGTATAGTTCACCAAAAAATGAAAATTTGCTGTTAATTTAGTGTTCAGTTTCTTGCGCAGACCAATCGTTTCACTTCATAAGACCTCAATATATTGTCAAAAGCCACAGGGATTAATTCTTGTGTTTTCTGCATGTGCTTTTTTGACTCTTAAAGTGTCGGTAGTCATTGACTAGCAGTTCATGAATCACCAGTGCACACGGTTTCAGATAAAAATATTCTTTACTTTCTAATTGGCATTATGGAATCAATACCATTTTAATTACATAAAGCAAATTAAAAAAAAAAAAAAAAACCTATAAACAACTCAGTAAGAAAAAAGGGACAGTCATATCATACTTACAAAACTGCAAGAGCACGCCTTTGTAGACTGAGCGTGTGCAGAGGATGAGCGAGAGCAAACAGGAGCAGATCACCACGCAGTCGAACAGAACGATGAGCTGATAGTGAAGGTCTGCTGGAAACAAACACAGCAAAACAGACTTTCAGACGTTTTCTCACATACTATTAGTTAGTTGCTACATGGACAACATAAGTAAATCAGTGACTAAAATATATTTCATCATCCTCATTTGTATTTGTTTAGAGTCAGCAGTGGAAAACTGATCACATGACCATGTTGAGTGGGGGGCGTATTGAAAATCAGTATGGAATGAAGCTACAGAGGCCATAGAAAGAATGTGGACACTTAAAGATAATACAAGTACATTGTTTGCAGATTGGTCACTTGTTTGATATTTAGTATCTAATCATTCATACATTTTTAAGCCTGCCCGAAGTTTACAAATATGCTCTAATTTAGTTAATGTCATGACTACCGTTACCAAAAAGTAGTATACTTCAAGTTTATTTTATTAAGTATACTTAAGTAAAGTTCAAGTATATTTTTAAGAATACTTAATTTATCAAGTATATAAATATCAGTGTTCTAGTAGTATACTTGTAAGTATACTGTTTCAGTACTCCTTGGGACTAAATTGGCCCACATTCTAGTATATAAAAAGTATACTTTTAAGTATAACACAAGTAGCAAACTTTAAGTACACAACTAGTTTTATCTCTGTGTTTGTAGTTTGTACTGCAATTATACTAAAAGTGAACTTATAGGTATACTGAGAGTTACTAATTAAAAACTTTGTGTGCACTTTGAAGTATAGTCTCAAGTAAACTACTAGTTTAATAGTTTTATACTGCAAGTATACTCAAAGTTTTCTTTACGTGAACTGTTTGATCATACTTTTAAGTATGCTACCATGTACCTATTTAGGTTTTAATTTGTATATATTTTTGTTATATGACTATCTGAACATACAAAACATCCAAGAAAGAACAGAGTATCTGCCTTGTAAACAAAAACATTTTATTCTAGCTTCATGCATTCTTTTTTCTAAACACTTTAATGTGGGCAAGTTTCATAAAAAATAAAGAAATACACATTTGAACAAAAGCTGAAAAAGGAGGTCGATCAACACCCCAAAGCGTGACTGTAAGCTGGACATGATTATTATCTCTTCATCAGTCGACATTTTATTCCATAACGTTACAGTTTTGATGCTGTTTCATGTCAGATGATCGTGTTAGATTACATGTGTTTAGTATCTGTTGTTTCTTTTTTCTTCTTCACTTGTGGTGTTTTGGAAATTCTGTACAGAAGATGTGTACTAGCGCCCTCTACTGTATATAACAATGAAAACACACCGGATTCTAGGAGCACAAGTATAGCTCAAATATATTAATAATTTTTGTAAGTACAAGTCAAGTGTACTACTTAAATTAATTTTAAGTCACATATATATTATATTTAGAAAACGAAAATAAAGTTAAAAGCAAAAAAAAACAATTTCTGAGCATTACATAAAAGTAAACTAAAAGCATACTTTCCCTTTTTTAGTTTAAACGAAGTATACCAATAGCACACTTGAATAAACATATTTTTCGTAAGGGTATGATGACTGCTGATTTTGTATAGAGGGGATTTTGTGTTCTTTTGTGTGTGTGTGTGTGTGTGTGTGTGTGTGTGTGTGTGTGTGTGTGTGTGTGTGTGTGTGTGTGTGTGTGTGTGTGTTCTATTTTTGGTCCTATATCACAACTTACTTGAGCCAGAAACATTCCAGTCCTTGCAGACTTTTATCTGAACATCACTTCTCAGCGTTATCTTGATTTTTCCACTGTGTGCATGGTTGTCAAACTTGATCTGTAATCGAACGCAGCAGATTAACCACTTTATCAAATTAACTTTAACCTGTCCAATAGTTATTCCAGCTCTGAGTCAGACATCCTCTGCTTAACACTGAGAAATAATGAACTCGAGAGCTCCATGACGAAACGGCATGAAATCAACTAAATGTTGACATGAAAGAAATGAAAACAAAAATGGAGGTGTAGTCTTCATGTGACAAACCTCTATTAAACCAATCCTGGAAACTGTGTGGTTATGGCTAGTAAAGGACTTTGTGGAAATGTGCTTTTTGAAACCTAAAGCAGAAGCAGCTGTCTTTTGGATGTGAAAGCAAACCGGAGAATTAAGAGTTTCAAGGACAGCTACACTTTAGGAGATACGAACTATAAGTACATTTGCAGCTACATGTCAGCTAACTCTCATTAGACTATATTAGTAGACTGTTAGGTTTAGGTTTTTAGTAGAATAAGTTTGACATGTACTTGCAAAAGTTAGGGCAGTAGAATGTGTGTTGCTGAACCAGCCAAAATAAGTGTTATAAAGCAGATGACTGCTAGTTGGCATGCAAAGTTACACTTACAAGACAACATGTTATCTTAAAGACACGTACAGTATGTGTGAAATTTAACACTTACATTAATGGCAAAGTCATAGCAGTCCGGTAACTCCTTATAATGCACTGTTTGAAGGTTGATAGCCTTTACTTTGAGATAGATGTTTACTGCTAACAACCTGGAAATGAACCACAAAAATGTCCAGAAAACATAAGCACAAAACTCAATGAATTCAAATTAAACGGCTGAATGATTCAAATATAAATGTAATATACGCACCTTTGAAAATCTAAAGTGAGGTTCATGTCATTTTCCAAATCATCCTTCTTGAAGAGTGAAAGGGGTTAAAAATAAAGACATTCTGCAAATTAAGTGAATAACAACAAACAATAAGCTGTAAAATCCAGAGACCAAAGAAATTATATAATATTACAGCACATTTAACTTCTATCTCAGTAGTCTTTTCAGCTTAACGTGACAGTGGATGTTTACTTCTGTCATCCGTACCACCGTAATTACATTAGATTGTACAGCTGTGTTATTATGATAAATGATGATGTACCTGTCTCTACATGTGGGATCAATATCAAAGGTCTCATTGACTGGTAAGATGTTAGCATGTGACGATATAACTCTTGACAGACCGACAGAGGAGTGAACACGTCATCAATCCTCTCAAACGCATGATTATCAACCGTCAGGTCTTGTAGGTGTAGAATACTAAAAAAACCAATCAGACAATAAATCAGATGCAAACAATAAAAGAGATAAAATCACGCCACCTCTGTGAAACGTAATATTTACTCAAATGAAACCCAGCTGCATATATACTGCTGGTTTTGGAAATGTACATGCATTTCATGATCAGTATTTCATAAACTGTGCAAATCTTAATAAAAAAAAAAAAAAACATGATTTCAGCATGTTCCAATCTCACATTTGCATTCATAGGAGAGGAAGTTTAGATCCTATGTTTTTCTGCTTATTTTAATGTTCCAGTTCTCACTGTACATTATAAAAATGAGCTGAAAAAACTGAAACAATGTCATTTATTTAAATTGCATTTTTATATTGGTAATGATGGTAAATCACGGTTTTCAGTTCTGTTTAGTGTGTCTAAAAGCAAAAAAATTAAAAGAAACAATTTTGTTTAAATAGTGTTACACCAGAGTGTTACTAGTTTTACTGACCGCAGAAATTAATGTGGGTTGGTTGGTTTATTTATTTATGATAGATTTTTAAAAGATTATATTTTTAAAAGACATCACAATGAACATTGAGGTCTTTCATAAACAATGTTCACATCTTTAAGTGAACTAAATTAAACATCGAGTAACAAAATGTTTTTAGTTTATCTTGAGTAAACATTTGACTTCCATATTATAAGTAATTTAGCTTTTGTTTATGGTGAAATAAATAAATAAATATTGTATATTGCAATAAATATATATATCTATTGCTTGTATCTAAAGAAAAATAATATAAGTTTAAGGTCTTTATAATAAATTAATGTACATTTTTGTCTTTGGGAATTTTTTTTTTTTTTTTTAATTGATATTAAATCAAAATGTAGGTTTTGAACCAAACATAAATATATTTTGAGGAAAACATTTTCTGTAACAAATTAGAGTTTTTTTTTTTTTTTTTTTTAAAAGGTTGGGTCCAAAGTATGCTTCTTTTCAAAGCACTTACCCTGTTGATTATGTACAGGATTGTGGTCATGAACCTCGTGCTTTGTGTACAAGGCATAATCTTTATTTCTGTTCTGGTAATTTTTCAGGAAAAAATGTTTGAAAGGCGACGATATTTCCTCTTTGAAGGTGACCATCATCTCATTGCTCAATCCGAAAGAAAACTAACTGTGGAACAAAACCAACACTCAGGCAGATCATAATCAATTTATAAACAATATCATCAGAACTGCATATCTAGACCTAAAACAAACTGACAGTAAATGAAGTGTGAAATTGAGCTTGTTTAGAATAGGGACACATGGTCACAGTCATATTTCCAGTTTTACGAAACAATTTGAAACCTGAGGATGGTGAGACAACATGAGGAAACTATACATATTAACTGTAATGGGGGCACTCTGAAAATGAAAGGATTTGAATGAAAGCTTACTGAATTAAAAGTAATCTGTGTAATGTAAAACATTCTCTTGATGTGGAAGACTAAATCTAACAGACTACTAAAAAATGGATTCAGGATAACATGGATTTCAGCATTAACCTAACAAAATGCGGTATTTCCTGGAGTAAATCACATACCTGGAAGGTTATAATGGCAATCTTGAGTATCTGCAGCATCATTTTCCATGGCTTACGACCTCTGGCTCTGTACTTCTGGCATGGACTCATGAAGAAATATTTCAGTTTCCTCCTGAAGTTTTCCACAGACTGAGGGTCCACATGTGATTTAGCCGTTCTGTGGCATGCCGGGTGATTATTCGGACCACACCAGACAAAAAAAACAAGCTCTCCGTCAGACATTGTGCCAGCTCACTCTGAAATCAGGACGGACTGACTCGGCACTGAACACACACACAGGGTTTTTTTGGGGAACTGAAGTGTCGTCTCGCAGTTTTCAAACTGGTAAAAACCGAGAGCTCATCTCCAGCTGAAGTGCTTGCCCGAAAGCTCAGATAGATTCAACATTTTTTAAAATCGCCCCCGTGCCGTACATCATATATATGCAGATAAAAACATTTTCTGAGCAGGTTGTGCAGCATTCACTTCATTTGTCTGCCACTATTTGTGGGTGTGGATGTAAAGTATAAAAAATAAGAAAATGCTGCAGTAACTACATGACGTCTCATCTTTAAAAGAGAGATCAATAATTCTCCTGAACATATTTTTGAGTCAACCAAGCCGAGAAAAAGGAAAAGGGCTTTCACACTTGAAATATATTACCCTGGGTCATTCTAATTCCTGGGTTATCTTGCCTCATGTTTCACACACTGCTCATAATTTACAGTTTCATAAATTGTGATGACAGTCCATAAAAAACCGGCTGCGCTGGTTCTTTTCTCCCTTAAGTGTAGTTAACTTTAAGGTGTTTTTAACATATTTTAGCATTAGTGTACAAATGAAAACTTGTTTGATGTTTGAAGCTCATGTGACTGTATTAAATATAATGTCCTCGGAGAGTCAAAAGAATACACATGCACAGATCAGTTGGTTATAATTATCAAATTTGAAACCCCCCATACTGTATTTGTAAGGAATCAAATGATCAAATGAAGTGTTAACACTTTATATTCTGTGGAGTACTTGCATTTTCGCTTTAACCCTAACCTCCCTTACTCCTAAAACCTTACCATATACTTCAAAAACTCATTAACAGTTAAAGTGGGGAAGCTTCCAGAACAACCACGCAGTTACACAGTAAATCCATATTGTTGTATGTATTTAATGTTAGTATTTCATAGTAGTTTAGAGCCACCTAATAATAAGTGTGACCAATTAAGTTTATACACTTTTACTATATAAGCTGATGATCTGTAACTATATATGACAATATACGGTTTTAACAATATATAAAACACAATGCACATCATTTATTATTACAGGCTATGATCCTCAGTAATGCACTGTAAAACGATGATCCACTCCAGAATGACACTGAATGAGGTAACAATTTGCTCTCAGTTTGTTTTTGGGAAGATTGTAAAATCCACCCATTTAACAGCACACACTACCTAAAGTCTAAACATTTGTCAATAAGTTACACAACGGTTTGCTTGTAAAAGTGAGTAATAGGAAACTCTTGACTTTTGTACTGTATGCTTAACAAAACTTTTTCTGTAGCAAATGTTTGCAGCGAAGCATCTCTACAACTGATGTTATCACAGCATTATTTGCTCACGAGTGGAACAACATACTATAAAACTTAAATCATGGATCCACCCACAACTTAAACACCATGCTTTAGAGTCTTCAGCACAATGTGAACCACAAAAACACACCATATAGAAACTCTTTAAATGTCAGCATTCAGCAGTAAACACCAACAGGGTTTTTTCCCTTTACATCAGAAACATAACACATTTTAGACTCTTCTATCACAAATATGCAACATTTACTGTCCTGATGCAGCCCTATGCAAAACATGCAGGAAGCTAAAAATCCACTGCCCAGTTTGAGTTAATTCTTAAAAAAAAAAAAAAAAAAAAAAAAAAAAAAACACACACATAAATTCACTTTACTTGAAGCCTTAGTTTTTAATGCATTATATGCATTGTAATGCACATATATCATGCATTGTATGATTTCATAATTGTAAACACAGTTACAATGCTTTTCCCTTCATTGTTACACCTTCAGAAAGTATAACACATGACAAACAAGCCTTCAGATATTATACTTAGTGCAGTCAAATGATTAATTGTGCATCCCAAAAAACGTTTTTGTTTACATTATATATGTGTGTACTGTGTATATTTATAATGCATAATAAACACCACAGCATGCATGTATATATTTCAGAAAAAACTGCCCGTTGTTTATATTATTAAAATATTATATTTTAATGATTCAATTACATGAATATAAATATAGGCATGTAAATACTTTTCAAATATATTACTGGATGCATGTGGCATTTATATATATATATATATATATATATCATATTATTAGATATATAATATTGGTATATATATAAATATACACAGAATATACACATAAAAAAACACATTAAAAAAAAAAGTTTATTTTGTATGCCAATTAATCGCAATAACTCGATTTGACAGCACTAAGTATAATGCATTTAAGCACCGTGGTTACAAATTAATTATGAAAATTACATATACATTAAAACGTACATTAAGAATCCCTTTTTAACGCGTTATATAAATAAAGGCTTTAAAGTAAACTAAATGAAGCAAAATTCAGGTTCTGCGTGATTGGATACATTTAAAGTAAGTAGAAACAAATTGTTCGGCATAAACTCATTTTTTAATTAAGCAAATTTAACAAGCAGAAAAAAGAGATATCTGCAGTAGTGACCACGTTCTGGTGAGGGACAGTTGTTTTGGAGAATGTTCTGCATCTCACACATTGATGGAATGAGAGATTACGTCGAAAGGTTGCGCTAAACGACACGTGAGACATCGGAAACAAAGAACTGTGAGCGCAGCGGCTGGAAAAATAGCATCCCCGCTACTTCCCTGTACTGTCCACAAACAGCCAAGCATACTATATCCTGGACGTCCATTTCGGGCTCCTCGGGCAGCGGCGGAGCTCGTGTTCCGGGGTCTCACAGGTTTAGGCTGCCTGATGGAGGCGGTGGAGGACACGGTCACGCTCCCAGCGCCTCTCGCCGACCGACCAGAGTCCTCGTTCACCTTCGCCCCTAGCCGTAACGCAGTTTAAAGAGATCCCGTGAGCCACCGAAGTTTATCGACGACGTCTTCCTTCCTTCGTGATGATAGCATATAGTTGGAGTGTACTTGTCATAATCCGGGTCCATTTTGGAGAAGTCATTGCTTTCTCCTTTTGTTCTCTAATAACCCTGAATTTGCAGAGGACCCCTGCTGCAGTACATGAGACTATTAAGAAAAAATTGATTCAGAAGAAAACAAGAAACTACTGACAAAATTGACTCTCATCAAACCAAATGCATGTTACTTGTGATTTAAAAGCCCATTAGACAACGTTTCTTAACCACAGTCTCCAGAAAGCTAAGGGACGTCAAGGGTGATATATTGTTATTATATTATATACAATAAATAATATATACAACTATATCAATGCAATCTATTTTAAAATAATACTGTATATATTCTGCATATAAACAGGTTGTGTGGTGTATGTAGTATATTATATATAATATAACAGTACAGACAACATTTTGAGAAACATTACTATTTAAGTTGTGAGAAGTTCTTCTGCTCATCAGCCTGCATTATTTGAATCAAAAAAACAGAAAAAAATTATTATAGAGATATTAGTACAATTTAAATAAATGTTTTTAAATGATTATACTTAACTTATCATTTATTTCTGTGCATGCAAAGCTGAATGTTTAGGACATATACATGATCCTTGATAAATCATTTATATGATGATCATTATCAAAGTGAAACAGTCTGCTGCTTAATAATTTTCAGAACATGTGATTACTTTTTTAGGATAATTTGATGAATAAAGTAAAAAAAAAAAAAAAAAAAAGAAGCGATGTTTTTAAAATATAAAATTTTGTCAATAACAATAACAATCCTGGTCAGTAATTTGGGGTCAGTAATTCAATTTTTCTTTTTTCATTCTAAATGATGATTCAAGTAATCAAAGTTGGAAACAGTTCTCTGCTGCTTAATATTTTTCAGACATGTGATACTTTTTTAATTACTTGATGAATAAAAAGATAACAAAAAAAAAAAAAAAAGAGGCTATGTTTTAAAATATAACTATTATAGGAATAACAATATACACACTGGTGCAGTATTTGGGGGGTCAGAATTTTTTTTTCTTTCTTTTTTTTAAATAAATGCACTACTTTTATTCAGCGGCTGTGTTTTTAAATTGATAAAAAGTGATTAGTACGAGAACAGATATATTATTAGACATATATTTATTAGAAGTTTTTTTTTTTTTTTGAATAATCAGTTCTTTCTTTTTAAACTTTTTATTCATCCAATATAGTGACAGCAGAACTGTTTCCAACACTCATCATAAATCATAATATTAGAATGATTTCTAAATGATCATGGAAGACTGGATGGTCCATGTGACCCTAAGGCTGGAGTAATGATTCCTGAACAATTCAGCTTTGCATCACAGTGACATAATTTATTTTTTAAAAGTATATTCAAATAGAAAACTATTATTTTAAGTTGTAATAATTTTTCACAATATTACGGTTTTTTCTGTAATTTTTTTGATCAAATAAATGCAGCTTGATGAGCAGAAGAAACTTCTTTTCCAAAAAACTTAAAAATAGTATGGTTTCCACACTTTTGGTCTGTAACTGATATATATATACATAAATATAATGACATTTTTTTTATGATCTGTTTCTGCCACTGGATTCCTGCCCACTGACTTTTAAGAAACCCTTTGCATGGGAAATGAGAAATGAGTGAATGTATCAAGTTCTGCTCGCAGCTTAATACACAAGCTTTTTCTGTTTGTCTAATACACTACTTAATTTTACCTAAAAATTCTGCTTCATGTGGTATTGTATGAACTGGTTTGTTTAACACTGTATACTATTATAAATTCACTACCTTGACACCCAACTGCTAGATTATTACTATATATTCTTACGATTAAATATATACAGCAAAATGATACATTTCAAACAAATGTTACAGCGTATGATATAACAAACCATGCGGTTTTCAAAAAATAAGATATTGAAAATAAAACCAGCACAACTGAACTAAATCTGAACAATTAAAAAAAATCACATTTGCAACATGCACAAGCAAATCACAGCCAGCTGCCCTCTAAAATCAGTTCCTTTCTAGAGTTTTTATATTGTGAACTAGTTACGTAGGCTACTCATGACATACACAAAATCTGAACCACTTCTTCTGCTTCACTCTGACGTCACTGTTCAGCAGCATCTTTTATTCACTTCAAGCTTATAAAACCTAATTTTTAAATGTATTCCTCTCTTCAAAGGGAAAGACAGACAGTATAGGGTTCTTATTTTCAGAACGGGAACATGAATGGATGATCTTGTAAGCAATAAACATCAGTTTCATTTGGTAAGAGCTCAAGCTCTCAATGCTGTAATCTATTAATAACGAAGAAATATTTGTCCCCTGTGATTACATCTGATATTAATATGTGAGCCTGGAGCACAAAAAGCAGTCTTAAGTCGGCTGGGGTATATTTGTAGTAATAGCCAAAAAACACATTGTATGGGTCAAAATTATCCATTTTTCTTTATGCCAAAACAACATTAGGATATTAATTAAGGATCATGTTCCATGAGAATATGTTGTAAATTACCATAAATATCAAAACTGAATTTTTGATCATTCAAGGACTCTTCAATTGGATAACTTTTCTTAACAACAATATTTTTTTCCATTTTTTTTTTTTTTTTTTCACCCTCACATTTTCAAATAGTTGTATCTCAGACAAATATTGTCCTCCTAACAAACCACACATCAATGGAGAGATTATTTATTCAGCTTTCAGATGATGCATAAATCTCAATTTCAAAAAATTGACCCTTATGACTGGTTTTGTGCTCCAGGGTCACAAATACATTTTGGTTGATCCAGTGTAAAATACGGGTGTAAATGGGGTCCAAAACCCTTTGGGGCTTTTCCTCAATTTAGACATTTTGCATTTCTTGCATGGTGATTTTAACAATAATGTTAATAATAATGTTGCTCACTCTCAAGTCTTAAAGGAGATGTAGCAATAAATATATATATAAATAAAAATCAAGTAAAATTGGATTTCAAATATAATTTCACGCGCTGCACCTCATCAGTTTTTTACCTTTTAAAGCTTCCAGTCGCTCATTTTTCACGCGCTGCACCTCATCAGTGATCTTTGCGATGATGAAGTTGAGCGTTCGGCCCCATTTGATGGACTCGATGAGCATGTCCAGACCCCGAGGGTTTTCCGCCAGGATATCCAGCAGCTTGCTGGTGCGTCTCCCTCTCGTGGTTCTGCAGCTGATCTCTTCTGTGTCATCTCTGGTCAGGATTTTTCTTCGCGCAAAGTAATCAAAGTGGCGCTCTGCGCGATGATCTTATCCACCAGGTACGGCCGTAACCTGTCTATGGCCTACGAGGAAAAAGAAACACGAAGACCAAATATTTAGAGGTGAGCAGTGTTTTTTTTTTTTTTTTTTTTTTAAGGAAGCCTGTTTCCAAACACAGGATAAAAAATAAAAAAAGTAGTTTAGTTTATTTTTTCCGTGATACATATTACTTAACATATAATTTAAAAGACTTTAATACTCATATCAAATGGCCTAGCTGTAGGTTTTCTAATCAGGCCCATGAATAGAATACATCTTAAAGGGATGGTTCACTCAGAAATGATACTTTTGTCATCATTTACTCATCCACTGACTTCCATAGTTTGGAAACAAAACAAAAACAAAAAAAAAAAAACACCATGGAAGTCAATGGCTACCAGCGAATGAACGGTTACCCACATTCTTTAAACATTTCCTTTTCGATTTAAACAGAAGACAGAAAACTAGGTTTGGAACAAACATTTTTAATTTTGGGATGAACTATCCGTGTTCATTGCATTGTTTTAGTGTTGCCTGAATGTTAATTTTTGGGCGAAGTATCTCTTTAAAGCATGGATACAATACAATCCAGACAGATGCTTGCTCGCACACTATTCTGTGATTTCTCACAAAAAAACATTTTTAGAGCAATTTACAACTTTTCTTTTCTTTCCTTCATTTATAACAGAAGCAGGAGAAATGCTCTTAGAATTAAAAGCAGGAAGGCTATTGTTTTTGAAAGCAGATGCACAAAGTTAAACATTTAACACAGAAACGCTGGACAATAATTTATAAGATTAATATGTCTATAATCTATCTAATCTATAGGATATATGATTTATCGCGTAGGCCTATTTAATAGCTTAAGTATGCTGGAAAGTTGAAGTGTGTACTTCATGTGATGTAATGCTGCTCATGAGTCTTTTGCACTCTTTGACATATTTAGCGGCTCGATCGGGTTTATGGTCAGCGGATCAACAGAGAACTGCCACCGCTTTCGCTCGATACACCTCGATACAAAGCATCCCCCCTGGCAACCCACACTAACACACACTTCGACACACACACACACACACACACACACACACACACACACACGGCATCTCTGATCTGTTTAAACCACATTCATACACAAGACACCTACTTCCTTCTTTATATCGGCCATTTCGTCCTCCGTCAGGTGAGTAACATCCATCCTGTTGTCTGCTTTCACCTTTTTTGAGTTTTCAACTAGTTCCGCCTAAGAAAATATGATCACGAGCTCAACATTAAATCGGGAAAACGCATGAAAAGGCTAGACTTTCTGAACATGCGATGGCGAAGCTCGAACTGGTTTTTAACCGAACTATCTAATAGTTCTCTTAGAGTAAAGGGGGAACTACCGGATCTCTGACTTCCTCGTTTAATGCAAGCAGATGCACTGACGTCACAACGCACGCGATTCATCGCCGTACAGCGCTTTATGGAGGATCGAGTATTCGTGAAGAGTTTGGTTACAAAACGCTATAAATCCATTTTGATTCATTTGAGTAAAAGATGTGTTTTCTTACCAAGAAAGTGGCAAGATGAAAACCACTGTTTTCTGTTTCAAACTTTCACAAAGCATCTTTAGGTTATAATAGGCTAACATTAAAAATTCAAAATCCAGATTTTGATTTGTTTTTTTTTTTTTTCAAGATTTATTATGTATATAATAAAATGCAATAAATCTATGATGGGTTTTTTTTTCTTATTTTTTTTTCCCCCAAAAAGCAATAAATCCATTGAATCAATATGAAAGTTATTTTTCATATTGAAACTGTTGAAATTACTCAACATAGTAAGTTGATCCAAATATGACCTTCTCTGAACTTGGTCAATACTAATCTTATATACAGGCACTGGACTAAAAATACATTCATCACTCATAGCTCCCAAAATGAATTCAGCGTGTCATCTTGTTAATGCTATAAATTAATTACAACAATAAAATAAAATTTCATCATGAACAAGAACATGAACAAACATCACATTAGACCACAGGAATTCCATAAAGACATTTCCCTTACATTCAACTTCCTAAAGTGCATTCATGTTTGCCATGTTACCTTCCTTTAGCTGACTAGTGCTGTATTAACAAAAAACATAAATGGCATTAATTAAAACACTAACACTGACAGGCTACACAATATCGCATTCATAATCGAATGCGATTAATCTAATGAATGCGATATAGTGTAGCTTGTCAGTGATGTACGGCTCTGTGTATTAAATGTCACTCCATCTGAAAGCACGTGATGGAGATTTACCGGTAGTTTACTATTAATCACAGAACCGGCTTTACTGACGAGATGCTTGACAATCAATTCAATTCAATTCAAGTTTATTTGTATAGCGCTTTTTACGATACAAAATCATTGCAAAGCAACTTTTACAGAAAATTAAGTTTCTACAATATTTAGAAACTGGAATGGTGGAATGATGCACATGCGATTTATCGTGGAGCCTTTGTTTGTTGATCAAAGTACAAAGTAGATGAGGAAAACTGAGGGGGAGGATGCTGGGTGTATTCAAAGCGCCGCCATTACCGTTTACAGTGCGTGAAGTGGTGCGCTGTGATTGGTTGTTTCTGTTTACAGTGTGTGGAGTGGTGCGCTGTTATTGGTTGTTACTGCTTACAGTGCGCGGAGTGGGGCGCTGTGATTGGTTGTTACCGCTTACAGTGAGTGGAACGGTGCGCTGTGATTGGTTTAGCGGATATATCACATTCTGCAGAAAAAGGAGACTGGTGTTTGTCGCAGTTTGGAAAAAAAGATGACAGAACTACTCGGCGGGTATCGCATTTTGCGTAAAATGAAAATTTTCAATACAGATACAATACTGATTTTGGCGGAAACTTTTTTAAAAAGGCGTTTTGGAACCAAACTCTTCATATGTCACACGTGGAGAGCAGCATAACAAGTTATGCATGTTTTATTATGATTTATTTCACAACATTTCACCGAGCTGAAAAGAGGACTCACCCAGAACTGTTTATAGGTCAGCGTATAACATCTACATACCATTTGGTGTGTTTTTTGCACATCATGAAACATATGAAGACTCATTTGATGATTTTTCCGATACTTTCTGAATGTTCTTCTGATAATCTGTTCCTTTTATTCCATATTTCAGGATTCTTTATTTATGTACATACTTGGGAATATGGCAATTAGGTTGCATATTTTTTTTTTAAAGATGTCTTTGTTACAGTGTAATTATTCAATTAAGTACTGAGTAGTAACATGTATTTACTATATGGGTTAGTTGCTTATAATTATGCATATATTGTTATTATTATAGTAATACTATCAAAGTAGCAGACCAAAACTTACTAAAGTTTCATTCTTTGGGTAACAGTGTCTTTATCATTTACACACACTGTTCTCTTTCAGGATGTTCAATTCATTAATTATACTTTGAGAACTGACATAAAATAAAAACTGATTAATTTATGTTAAAAAAATAATTCTGCATACGTGTTACGGTGCTTTCTTTAAATTATAATTGTACTTTATAAATAATTTTTATTTGAATTAAGCATAGCTGCTTCCACAAGGTTTGTGTTTTTTACCTTCACCATCATCTTATAGACTGCTGTTGCAATCAAACAATCTCCATATCATGTCTAATCTTACTAATAGCACTAATAATAATTTCAGAATTGGACATGTTTTGTTTTGTTTTTTACCTTCATCATCATCTCTCACTGTAATCAATCAATCAAAAACTCTTTCACATCTTTCCATATAATAGAATACATTTCACCAATAGCACTAATAATAATTTCAGAATAGTCCTATTCATTGTAGCTTATTACTCATTTAGTGACTCTTGTGGTAGTGTTGGGGTACATTTAAACACTTGTTGCATTATTTTATCATTGCTTGCAATTTTCTGAATTGGTTTATTAAGATTTCAGAATTATGCAGAAATATTTAAATAATACATCTGCAAATATTCAAGGACTTTTATCCAAGTGTGGTTAAATAGGATACTTACAGATTAGCAACTTATTGTTACATGCATGAACTTTTCTGTAATAACTTTATTTTAAGGGTGTCCTTATTAAACGTTACATGTACTGCATTTTGTTATAATAATAACAAAAAAATTATGTAAGCCAAACCCTAACCATATCTGTTTATTCAATTATTAATTAATATGTAATAAGCTATTATTATTTGTACTGTTTACTCAAAAACAAATAAATAAAAAAAAAGCTATTATAATAATTTTCATCACAACAATTTAAATGGGCACTGGGCCATACTTAAAGGGTTAGTTCACCCAAAAATGAAAATGATGTGATTAATTACTCACCCTCATGTCATTCCAAACCCGTAAGACTTCTATTCATATTCAGAACACAAATTAAGATATTTTTGATGAAATCCAGCTCACAGACCCTGCATAGACAACAGCAACGCAACTTAAATGTTCCCAGACACAGAAACGTAGCAAGGAATATTCATAAAATAGTCCAATTAACATCAGGGGTTCAACCGTAATTTTACGAAGCTATGAGAATACTTTTTTGTGTGGAAAAAAAAACAAAAATTACAACAAATAACAGTTTAATTTTTGGATGAACTCTCCCTTTAACATGGTTAATGACATGCTTTATATTAGCTTTTCATTGCTGCACTAAACAGATCTAGACTGAACACACAAACTGTATGGTTGCATCAATTTTTGCTTAGAAATTTGAGTAAACATTCACATAATTGAATCTGCAGCCACCTGTGATAAACTGTATTTCAATAATCACTTAGCATAGGACTTTTCAGAAATTTTGTCAGCCAAACTCCTTTGGCCTACATGAATTAAGAAAAAAAAAAAAAATCAAAAACGTAATGGCACATTTACATGTTTACTTCAAAAACTTTTCTTTTTTTTTTGTCCATTTTTTTTTTTTTTAATCAGAATGATTTTACATTAGAGATAAAATGGCATGACATTTTCATATGATTATTGTGACCGAAATAATATATAAAAAATAATAATATCACGGTATTGTTCAAATGTGCTGGAAATGTTCAAATAAGTACTCATACACACAGTGAAATTATATTAAAAACCAATAGACATTAAACAAATAAAAAAATACTGGTTGGGTGACTTACAACATATCATGTTATCTGCTAACGTATACTAACGCTCCATTAACAATTCTACATGGGCTACTTTAGTATTGAAGTGTTCAGATTTTTAGAATGCACATTAGTTTGTTTTCCATCTAACAGATTCACAACAAAATGTTGGTCCTGTTTTCTCATTGGTCTGAACAAATACAGCAGACAGGCTGAATAAGTGTAAATCCACTCTCTGGCAGCAGGTGGCGCTTATGGAGCATCAGAAATAGAGCTGTTTCCATGGTAACTGCTGTAAACAAACCAGCTGCCCATTTCCAAAATACCCATGTGTCACTCCTATAGTTCTGAATGGGGAAAAATGCAACACTCCATATGGCTGCTCTACCGAAGGAAGCCCCGCCTTCTGAATGAAAGAGCCAATCGTTAATCTGTAAAGTCAGCGTTCTGAGACGAGCGCATGCGCACTGGCTGGTCAAGCCTGACAAATAAGTATTTTTTTATGCTATCGGACCATAAGGAACAACATTTATGAGGCAGTTGTTGTCAGATTTCACTGGTGATTTCAAATAAGAAATTTAATCGTAAGCTTGGTAAACCGTTTTGGAGAATTTGATGTTTCTCCATTCAAAGAAATGGGAGAGGCGTTTCAAAAAAGGCCGCCGAGCGAAATGACTTGCCTTAAAGGGACTTTAGCTTTTCAACCTTTTTCAAATTCTATTACTTATTAAATATTTAATTGTATTATTTATTTACAATTCATTTAATTAATAACTTTTCATGAACTCCCTGGTGTGATAAACCCTGATTAGGATGTGTTTATTCACAATGTTTTTTTTGCGCATAAATTACTGCCAGTACAAAATAGACGTGGAATAAATGTTTATAATCTATTAGTGGGAAAACAAAAATGATTGTGTAAAGAGGTACACAGAAGGAAAAATGATTGGCAACTGCTTAGAAACATACCAAGACCTTTTCATGGAAACTCTTTCAAATCTTTATTATTACAAAACAGTTTTTTGTAGAAAAATGATACATGAGGTTTTCATCCATATTTTTTGTTGTTGTTCACAATCTATCACGTCAGCCAAATGTAGGCTTCATTCTACAATGTGATAACACGGTCAAAGCTGCTCTCCTCCTCAATCTCTGGTCAGAACTGAAACCTCTTCTAGATGCTGACGCACAACGCCGTCCAGGACTTTACTGACACCTTTACACGCCGTCATGGCTGCCTCTATAGCATCCAGGTGGTCCTGGTGGCGGGCGTCCATCTGCAGCAGGGCGATGTTTCCGCTGCGGGGCAGCAGGGCTAGCGCCAGAGCCGTTCCTCCTCCGCTCTCCTCAGCGTGGCACAGATCGGTCAGCGGCGTGTCCTCCACAAAGCCAGCAGTGCAGGCGCACACATAGTCCCGCATGGGGCCCACCCCCCCCCCCCCCCCCCCACCCCCCCCCCCCTCCCCCCCCTCCCCATACCAGCGTCCCCCCTCACCAGAGCCAGAGTCGCAGCATTCACACAAGCGCTGTAGTTCCCCCGTCTGCCTGCAGAATCTACAGCACAGGACCAGAGACAGCGATGGTGGATATTATAGCCAATAAAATGTGACACGATCTGATCTTTGTATTGTAAGTGACGCTTTCTCCTGGAGTAACAACTATTCAAGTTGCATTTCTTGATGCAGCAGCAGCAGACTGTGTTAATAGACAGTGGTTTTCCGAAAGTACTCCTGAGCCCATGTGGCTATATTTAACATTGCAGCATGACGGTTTCTTATGCATTATGCCATCTGAGGGTTCAAAGGTCAAGCTCTGCCTTGCCCTACATGTACTGTGATTTCTCCGGATTCCCTGAATCTTTTCACAAATATACATGTGGTAGTTGGCGAGGGTCCTCAATTCTTTGCAGTTTTGCATTGCGAAATGTGATTTTTGATTTGTTTGACACTTCTCTCATGAAATTTGGCACAAAGTGATGAGATACACAAAACTATATTAAAACAGTATAAAGACAGTGTTGTCGCTCATGACTTCTGGAGAGAAATAGCGCAAACACTGGACGGAAATAATTATCAAATTAAGTATAGATTGAAAGGCTGCACGCTGTACAAATACGCTGAGATGCTTCACACAGATTGTTTTATTTTTATTATATTATAAAAATAAAAAAAACCTTGCTGTGTGTATTGTGTTAAGCTAACTGAGCACTTGTATATCATTGCTCTTTTGTTAGTTTTTGATTGCTTCTGTTGTCCTCATTTGTATGTCGCTTTTGGATAAAAGCGTCTGCTAAATGACTAAATGTAAATGTAATGGGAGGTGAATTAAGGTATTATAAATCAATAAAGACTCTGAAAATAGTCTCTGGATAAATGGTGGAAACCACAGTGGGACAGTTCTTGAAGGAAAACCCTTATCTGTATTAAGCCTCGTGTCTCCTTACGTATATTTTTCAATCAAAAATTTATATATATATATTAGGGCTGTCAAATGATTAATCACGATTAATCACATCCAAAAATAACGGTGTATAATGTTTTGTTTACATAATATGTATGTGTGTATACTGTGTATATTTATTATGTATATATAAATACACACACATGCATGTATATATTTAAGAAGAATATGTTATGTTTATATATTAAATATATTTATATATATAATATGAAATATAAGAATATAAATATATTAATGTATATACATGTAAATATTTTCTAAATATATAAATTTATGTGTGTGTATTTATATATACATAATTAAATATACCCTGTACACATACATATATTATGTAAAACAAAACTTTTATTTTGGATGTGATTAATCGTGATTAATCATTTGACAGCCCTAATATATATATATATATATATATATATATATATATATAATTTTGGCTGTATTAATGCAAACAGCATAAATTGATAAATGTGTATTTTCACCCTCATTTCCTTTAAGAATCTATTTTACAATAGGTACAAAAATCGTTAGACTCAGGACATTAAGGAGAAATGCACAAGAAATGATAATGCATCTAAATTAATGTTGCTGCTAATCACTGACATATCCAAGACTAAATAACTCCCCAAAATGCTTGGCATTGTGCATATGGATAAAAAAAAATATATATATTTATTGTGTTGTTCATAAAAGGAAACAACAGTGGCATTATCTAAACAAACTGACATTTAAAGGGTTCAAATTCTGAAAACGAATGAATTTTTGGTAGTTACAGGACAGATGTTCACAATAATAAATCCATGTCAGTGAAAGCAGAAAGAAATATTAATATCCAGTATAATACTTTTATAACATGCTACAGCAGGTTAGCACACACACGTCTAGATTACATCTAGTTTAAGCTGAGGGCTCTTACCTTAACGTAGATGTCGATTTGTGATCGTGGGTAGAGCTCGGTGAGCACCGCAGCTTCAAAGGTCTGTTTGAGGTGAAGGCTCATCTCGCTGGACTTGCGGTCTCCGTGTGGACGTCTCTTCCTCTCCGCCGTGCTGAACGTGGCCATGCTGTACTGACAGTTAATGACCGCGCGATCGTGCAGAGATTTACTGCGAGAGCCTCGCGTCTACAGGGAGCCAGAGAGAGCAAATGAGACGACAGTATGGATAAATGACACAAACTGCAGCTTTGACACACTGCCCTATCTGTTTGGTAAAACCTCATAACTGAGACGGTGTGTTCGAAACACTGCTTCGAGAAATCGTGTGAATCGTGTTGCAGTAGTTTGCATGTTGATAAAATCCTCAGATCTTCAGAAAGTTCTCCCATCATAACTAATAACCAGCGCTCCTGATCTCTCAATATTTCTGAAATGGAAACTGGGGACATTTACTACTAGTTATGGCTCAAAATATCACTGAAATCTCACTTATTTTTTATGAATTAAAAAGCAGGGACAACAGATTTTGTTTTTCAGAATTTTTTTTTTTTTTTTTTTTTGTTAGTACTCATCACTAATTTAATATTATAATGTCAAATAACCAGTGCTGTCAAAAGATTAATATCATCCAAAATTACATAATATATGTGTGTGTGCTGTGTATATTTATTATGTATATATAAATACACAGACATACAGTATATTTAAAAAATATTTTCATGTATTTACGTTCTTATATTTTATATTATACATAAATATATTTAACATGTAAACATAACATTTTTTATCTATATACATGCATGCATGTGTTTGTATTTATATATATATATATAAGTAATAAATATACAGTAAACATACATATATTGTGTAAATAAAAACTTTTATTTTGGATGCGATTAATCGTTTGACAGCACACTAATAAAATAATGAAAAACAGTAAATATTGAAAATCCCAGATTCGAACAGTATTATAACAAGATTATGAGTTTACAAAAACACATTGAGGCTAACGAAATATAAGAACATGTGATAAATAAAACAGTATTTAAACCTGCTAATATTATACAAATTTTCATTTATAACAAACTTTTTTTAAACGTTATTTTACGTTTGCGCTTTTGAAAATGAGAAATTACTATGAAGAATTAGGCTCATTTTGAGCACAACATTGACACAAAGTTTACAGTTGTGTTCAGAACAATGCCGTTCAGTCCCTGTTATATAAAACACACTGCATGCATTGCTTGTAGTATTATTATTATTGGTGTATCCGACACACGATACAAGGCCTGACCTCGTGCGGTCCGTACACCACGGCCAGCGCTTTAGTGTTGCCCTGCTCCAGATACGCGGATCCGTCCGCCTGCGCGAACACGCTCGTGCGCGCCTGGACCTTGCGCAGCTCGCACGCTCTCCGTCCATCTAGACGGTATCCCTGATCCGACAGCAGCTCGAGCCCCGCCATCAGCTCTGTTCGTTCACTAACACGCGCTGGCTTCTTCACTGAGCTTCTTGTTGTTGATTCAGACTCGGAGTGTAAATACCTCCACCTGCTGGGCTATGGATGTTAATATCTGTTATTATATATGGAACTAGATGTTAATTTCCAGTAACAATATGAATCTCTCAGAACTGAGGTCCAGAGAAAGGCAAGAATGAGTGAACCAGGGATTTTTATCTCTTTAATAATGTAAACTGTAAAAAGTTTGGACGTTGCCTTAAAATTTCCTCCTTACAGATAAAGGTTAAGGAAATCTCGTTCAAAATAATTCATCCTACCAGACAACTGAAAAGTGATATTTTCTGCAAAAGTTCCACTTAAACAGTTTCCCATTTGTTTCGATCCTGCCAAGATGCTCAGTGTTTTTGGAAAAAAAATGTTTTATTGCCGAAAATATTTTAAAAGCATTTCAGATTAACCTATAACTTGTCATATAAATCTAATAATTATTACATTAAAGTACTTGAGAAGAGGTGAAAATATACATCAATCTAAAAACAGTAACGCATCTAACAGTTGCAAGATGCTCTTCCAATAACATTTTTTATATAAAAAGAATGCTTAATGGTGCTTAATCACCCATGTGCATTTTAATATAATTATATTATAATGTCTAATGTAAATAAAATTTTTAAATCATTATATGGTATAATTTATACAACTGATGTGCCGTCTCTTTTATTTATTTCTGCTGTGCTGTGATGCATGTGAAATGTTTCCTTGATGTAATAAGTGATTTGTTCTTGTGCATGCTGTTTGTTTAGAATACGGCATTTATTTAAAATAAATAAAAACAAATATTTACAATTCATTCATTTAAAATCATTAAGGCAGTGTGAAAAAGGTTCTTAAGCCAAAGTTCTCAGGAAGTAAGAAGATCTGAAACTGAATTCCTGCACTTGAACCAATGGGCTTCTCTAAGCTAATGGGAGATTAGCAAATTAAAATGACACTTTTAAAAGTTAAAGTGTCAGTTTTGAAAATTGGCCCGCAAAACATTTGCATAAACACAATAAAATGGCTCATTGGAGCACAGCTGCAGGCTGTGGAGACGGGGACCAAAACACAATAATTGTGAGTCAAATTTTTCTTGACACTGATCCTGTCTTGTATGGGGACTGTCCCGGATTGTGAGGCGTTGCTCCTGTGCTTCTGTATCTCTACACGTCTGCATGCTGTATAATGTCCAGGCAGCCACATGCCACACCAGCAGACGCTGTAGTGTTGGCCGTGACATGATCTGTTTGTCAGCAGCCGCTCCTCAATCTCTGCGCTGCATCTCATCCTGACACTGCTTACTAGCTACATCTACCAAACGCTCCGGATTCAGGTAAATACAGCTGTCAACAGTGGGATTGTTGCGGGCAGTACACAAATGACCACAGCAAGGATGTCACTAAACACTATATGCCATTTACTGAGATTAGCGTCAAGTCTTCTGTCAGGCTTGTTTGAGAGATAACAATGAGGAACTCCGTAAGTCACCGCTACAGAAACTAACCGCTTTTTAAGATGCCATTTTATGACAGACTTCTTCCAACCAAAAATGTTGTTATGATTTACATATAAACATGCAGAAGAAGCATACAGACAACATCAAGACATAGCAGAGAAAAATGTGTGGGTAAAGCAAAGAGAAGGCAGTTTGTACAAATACAAAAAATAAAAATACAATTTAAAAATGACCAAAAAAAAAAAAAAAAAGTGGAAGAACCGGGGACAGCAAATGATGAGCATAAGTGCAAGTAATTTACTGAGATTAAAATCAGCTGTCAACATCAGAGAGGGTAGATTATGAAATATAATGACTGATAATGTTCATTCAAAAACATTAAGCAGCAAAATATTTTTGCTATATATATACACAGTACAGACCAAAAGTTTGGAAACATTACTATTTTTAATGTTTTTTATATATATACACAGTACAGACCAAAAGTTTGGAAACATTACTATTTTTAATGTTTTTGAAAGAAGTTTTCTTCTGCTCATCAAGCCTGCATTTATTTGATCAAAAATACAGAAAAAAAAAACAGTAAATTGTGAAATATTATTACAACTTAAAATAATAGTTTTCTATTTGAATATACTTTAAAAAAATAATTTATTCCTGTGATGCAAAGCTGAATTTTCAGCATCATTACTCCAGCCTTCAGTGTCACATGTAACATCCAGTCTATCACATGATCATTTTAGAAATCATTCTAATATACTGATTTATTATGAGTGTTGGAAACAGTTCTGCTGTCTAATATATTTGATGAATAAAAGGTTAAAAAGAACTGCATTTATTCAAAAAAAAAAAAAAAATTCTAATAATATATATTCTAATAATATATTTTCTTTACTATCACTTTTTATCAATTTAACACATCCTTGCTGAATAAAAGTACTGATTTATTTTATAAAAAAAAGAAAGAAAAAAAATTCCTGACACCAAATTACTGACCAGTAGTGTATATTGTTATTACAAAATATTTATATTTTAAAAACATAGCTTCTTTTTTTTTTCTTTTTATTCATCAAAGTATCCTAAAAAAGTATCACATGTTCTGAAAAAAATATTAAGCAGCAGAACTGTTTCCAACTTTGATAATGAATCATCATATTAGAATGATTTCTAAAGGATCATGTGATAATGATCCTAAAAATTCAGCTTTGCATCACAGAAATAAATGATAATTTAAAGTATAATAAAATTATAATTAAAAACAATTATTTTAAATTGTAATAATATATCACAATATTACATTTTTTTTTCTGTATTTTTGATCAAATAAATGCAGGCTTGATGAGCAGAAGAAACTTCTTTCAAAAACATTAAAAATAGTAATGTTTCCAAACTTTTGGTCTGTACTGTATAAATATATACAGCCATTAAATATTATATATATATATATATATAACACACACAAATATGACCAGTTATTTAATATTCATTTTGGATGATTATTGACATTGTTAGAACATGCCTTCAGAATAGATGGTTGGGTATTTTAGGAATCACTCAAACGTTAGCAGAACTGTTTAATCATAAATAATCACGCACAATATAAAATTATTGTTCTCTCATCTCCATCATCATCATCATGATTGTGATCGCCTCGTTAGTTTGGGCTGAATTATAATTTTCAGCATCCTATCTAGACAAATGCTATTATGATTGTGTATTTGTGTGTGTGTGTGTGTGTGTGTGTGTGTGTGTGTGTGTGTGTGTTTGTGTGTGTGTGTCTGTTGTTCTCTCTTCATTTCAGTCTCACTTTCACTTTCAGAAATAAACCTTATTAGCCCATGTTTGAAAAATATTTGGCTTTATCTAGGGAGGATAAACCAGGAGAATAAAAAAATCTACTGAAGCAGGCCTATGACTGCAGCACTGACTCTTTATGGTTTATAGTCAAATTTCTATCGTCATGCTTTAAAAGTGATTCTAAACAGAATTTTTATTTTTTAAAAAATTAATAAAAATTCAGTGCGTTCAAAATGACCGTTATTTTTGAGCCCCACACTTTTCAGCTCTCCAAAGCTTGTATTTTGTGAATGGAGACTGTCAGTCCTCACAACCCACCCACCCCCCCCCTCCCCTTTTTTTTTTTTTTTTGCTTAAACCCTCCTTAGAAGCAAATAGCTCAACACTTTGGGGACTAAAACCTGACACGCATGCATTTACTTATCACGCGCATGTGTGTGAAACCTCGGTGACTGCATTCATTTCCAACAATTCGCTATAACTTTGACAACGATCTGTTACTGAATAAAGTAGACTACTGTTCTCCGTGATGTTTTCTAATGTTCTGTCAGAGGAATGTTCAGAAACGCTTGTCATCTTACCTTTCATTCTCTTGGTTTTACTGAACGTCAAAAGATGATGTGCTTGCACCTTTTTAGGGCATTTTTGGATGAAAACTTGATTGATCCTGTGCTCAGATTAGAGATATGAGATATTTATAGTTTGTAAATTATCCTATAGTTTTAATATTTCATTTGCTTTAAGAGTTTTACCTAATAGACGACCATATTAATGTAAAGGATAGGCTTTTTTTTAAGAAGGGATGCTTTTTTTGGGGGGTTGCCATTCCCTCACAACCCCCTCAATTCGTGCACTGCAGCCTATAATAGACATATTCTATATTAATGGAAAATACAGTGTTCTGATATTAACACTGCATTTACTGTACCACTTCCATTTTTACCTAGCATGAGATTGTAGTCATTTTTAAGCTCATATTTGTAAATAATTTCGGACAAGAACATAGCCGAATCACCTGCTATATGTGATACACTTACACCATTACACTAGTTTGGGATTAGCAAGATTTTTGTTTCTTTGTTTTTGAAAGAAGATTCTTATGTATGGCCTATATAAACCCTATTAATTTGTGAATAAGTGCTACTTGTTGTTTTATTATAAGTTCGATTTTTAAATGCTGAAAGCTTGACCTGCTCCATATAAATCTGCAGTGTTTAGTGTGCTGTAAACTAGGCTAGCAGGATTCTGCACATAAAGCTGTTTAGTGATTACAGCTAACTATAGATTCCAGTCCCTTCATCTGTGATGCTTATGATGCATTTAAGGGCCAGTCTAAGTTCATCCCTGTCTAGGGGGGTCATGAATGCTCTGAAATCTTTTGAAATATAACTGGTCATCTGTGATGCTTATGATGCATTTATGGGCCAGTCTCGGTTCATCCCTGTCTGGGAGTGTCTGTTCTTGGGTCCCTGGATGGTTTTAGGAAAGGCAGTAAGGTGGATTTGTAGCTGTGGTGATGCTGTATTTTTTATTATTATTATTATTAAAGATAAGCTCTTTTTACATTACGGTAATGATTATTAAAGATAAGCTCTTTTTACATTACGGTAATGGCCATTATATTAAATAACTCTGGGAAGTGTCATTGTTTTGCCATAGGGTTTAAATACATTTATGATGGATTTTCATATTTTAAGAGTGAATGTGGGGACAAAGGTCAAACAATAAAATCTACGCAAGTGGAATGTTTATACAGTACATGGATTCTGAGGAAACTTCCATCCATTCATCCATCAAATTTGTGAACTGCTTAGCATGTACACTGGACAAAAGTGAAACAACCGTGTCATTTATTTAAACACACACACACACACACACACACACACACACACACACACACACACACACACACACACACACACACACACACACACACACACACACACACACACACACACACACACACACACACACACACACACAGTGCCCTCCATTTATATTGGCAGCCTTGGTAAATATGATCAAAGGTGGCTGTGAAAATAAATCTGCATCGTTGATATTTTTGCTCTTTCATTCAGAAAAATTCATTAACATTCTAACCTAGCATTGAAGTGAAACAATAAAAAGTGGAGATAAAACACATTTCTCCAAAACACATTTTTCACAAAAATAATAACACCCACAAAAACTCATAAGAAAAAAATATATATATCCATCCATACATACATTTTTTTTATTTTAGCACACCAGGGTGACTGGGAGCATGAAATTGTTCCTGTTCCACAGGATTATAAATATGAGGAACACAAAGGCCAAATTCCGTTAATCATCCATCACAAGGAGTAAAACCAAAGAATATAGTTCTGATGTGCAGAACAAGATTGTTAAACGTCACAGAAGAGAAAGTGGTTGTAAGAAAAGAACTAAAATCCCCATTTACACCATCTGCGCAATAATTAAGATGTTCCAATATAAGTGGAGGGCGCTGTATACATACATACATACATAGGCTCTACATACATACACATATATATATATATATATATATATATATATATATATATATATACACCTACATTAAGTATTTTTATATCTTAAGAAAAATAGACACTCTAAAAAATGCATTTCAACCCAACTTTGGGTCAAATTTGGACAACCCAACTTTTGGGTTAAAAATAGAATGTCAAAATTTAACCCAATGGTTGGGTTAGTCCATATTTGACCCAAAGTTGGGTTGAAACAACCCAGCATTTTTTTAGAGTGTATGGTAAAAAGAAAAAATTGAAAAGCTCAGACTGTCCAGTTTACTAAATCATATTATTTGTGATCTACACAAAAGAATTGCGTTTTTGTAATTCTCTAAAATGTGCAAACTATTCAATTAGAATTTAAATGTAAATAGTTGATTTTCAATGACATACTGTAACTGAAACTGTAGTTCCCAGCATGCTTTGCATGGGACCTGATGTAAAAAAAAAAAAAAAAAACATGAAATTAAGTATTATTTTGTTGTGTTTTTAGAAAGATGAGAAAAGGTGTTCAATTACAGTATATTGAGATTTAAAACGGTTTCAGTTTCACTGGGTAATGATTGTGGTGAAGAGAAGCTTTTGATTAGGCTGAGGACAGATTATTTGCTGCTTTAAGGAGCAGATCAAACATTCAGAATTTATATCTCATTATTTAGCGCAAAAATAAAAAATTCATTAAATGGGAACCAAAATAAAATCTCTTTGAGACTACTCAAAGTGGTTACTTTCAATGCTGTGGAGCAAGTTTGTGTTACTTGCTGTAATTGATTCATGTGGAACTGACGTACATGATTAAATACTGAAAATCCAACACACTTTTTAGTGTCTCCAAGTTCATCTGTCCTGGAGCACCCGGATAAAATTCACATTTTCAGGAAACTAAAACTTCAGACTAAAATTCATCTTTGCTGCCCAGAATAGACTATATTTATAACAGAGTATCTTTTTAAGCATATCTTTATGCCTTTGACTTCTTAAGTCGCCAGCTTCATTTGCCCCTCAAACCAAAGCACACATTGCTGTGGGCATTTTGTATTTAGCAAACCATGTTGGTTGCATTCTAAATAAGGACAAAGAAAAAAACATTAAAGGAAGGTTTGGCTGGGTAACAATCCAGCTTTTGTAGCAGCAGTCAGGAGCTCAGCGATGAGCGTCCCGGGAGGAGCGGAGAGTGAGCGGTGAGAATCCCGAGTGTCCCTAGGTGAACAAGTTTTCCAGTCCTCGGTCTGCGTCTGGCATCACGGCACATCCTGCAGCAGAAGAAGCCTGGTTTGAAGCAGAGGCTCTGAGGCCACATCAAACAATGGCTTTCTGTTGTAAACAAAGACAGGGCAGGCCGCCCGGGGCCCCGTCTCTCCCTCTCGCTCTCTGTGTTTCTCTTTTACCCCACACACCAGTCATTCTCCTTGTGCTCTCTGTCTCTCTGCTTCCAGGTCTCTGGACGGCGTCCAGCCTGCTTCGCCATATGCCACAGGTCCCAGCTGTCTGTCAGACAGATCCACACTGGCTTTCACTTTTATTTGTTTATGCATAAGCCCACAAACTTATCAAACAAAGAGAAGTGTGCAGGGGCGAAGGGGGAAGTCAGGGGAGAGTGTGGTAAATGCATCAAAGCACAAAAGCGATGTTCAAAACATGTCTACCTTATTTTAGAATATTACTTTTCTGTTTAGCTGGTTGTACATCACTAACAGACGAGGTCATTTGTCATTTTTGTTTTATATTTCTTAACCCTTATTGCATTTATTAAGCTCTTAAAGGCACTATATGTAAGATTTTCGTAAAAAAAAATAAAAATAAATAATAAATCCAAAAACTACTTGCATACACTCTCAGAAAAAAAGGTACAAAAGCTGTCACTGGGGCGGTAACTTTTCAAAAGGCACAGCTTTGTACCTAAACAGTCCTTGTTAGTACCTAAAAGGTACAAAAGTGTGTCTTTTGAAAAGGTACTGCCCCAGTGACAGCTTTTGTACCTTTTTTTCTTACAATAAATGTGATATATTTCATGTAGTTCTGTACTTACATTATCCCAGAAGTTCCCAAGGATTTGTAAATCCAGAGAAATTCCTATTTTAAATAATGGCTCGTCCCTGGTCATTGTCGCCTATCAGTGACGTAATATCCCCAGGTTTCTGCTTGTACACACACGGACACAAATGCTGCTGTACAGATAAATCCATTACAGCTGTCACGAATAAGATGCAATGAAGTGAAAAGCATTATATTTAGATCTACTCAGTGTTGCGCCATGATTTTGTTAAACCGTTTTTACAGTGTTGCGCATTTTAACCAATCACACACAAGTCTGTTGAGCTTATAAATGCAACAACCAATCAGAGCCGTTCATTTAGACGTTAATGCAACCACCCCGGTACCCTAGCATAACCATGGATCCCCTAGCATCGCATAGCAACACCTAGCAACCACCCCGGTACCCTAGCAACCGCCCTAACAACCACCTCAGGTACCCTAGCAACCGCATAGCAACACCTTAGCAACCACCCCAGGTACCCTAGCAACTGCATAGCAACACCCTAGCAACCCCTTGGGTACCCTAGCAACCGCATAGCAACAACCTAGTAACCACACTGGGTACCCTAGCAACCCTCCCAGGTACCCTAGCAACCATCCGGAATACCTGAGCAATGTTTCTAAGCCATATGACCTCATTCAAGCATCCATTCTATCTAGTATTTCTACTGTTTCTTAGCCACGATAATATATTTTGGTAATTTAAATGACACGTTTATGATGTTTTTAAAGTATATTTGACACTATAGACTATATAGATCTCTCTATGTGAGCCTAGTTAAATAATCCCTTTACTTTGCTTGACAATCATTAACCTGGACATTGTATAAGCATGTATTTAATGTGTCATAGAATGGAAGACATTAACCTGGACATTGTATAAGCATGTATTTAATGTGTCATAGAATGGAAGAAGAGAGGCTCTCTGGAGCATGCGTAAATGTCACATCCTTTTGTCTTTCCTGGCAAAAACATTCCAAATACTTTACATAAGAATCAGACTTCATGCTTTCATAGACAACATAGGAAACAGGGGACGTTCTTGTTTTTTTAAGTTTCATTACAAGCTGGTCACACATCAAAACATCATCTCCTTAAAGAAACATCAGTGCAATTTCAAACAAACTGGTGCAAACGAAATATTAGTTTGAAATTGCAATATGCTTTCCCTTAATGGATGAAATTTGTATTATTATAAACATACCCTAAATTGCAGAAAGCATGTTTACATAAAATAATATTATAAAAAAATCTGCCTAAAAGCCCAAATCTGTTTAAGTCTTGATGAATAATCTTTTACGTTCTTTTCTCAAAAGCTGCTTATGAGCACAATTCATTCACAACACATCTATGCTTTTAAGAACTTACATGCACGCTGAAGTCCCTGGGCTCACGGTGTCGAGGACGCTAATATTTTACTGAATCACTGTCTGGTTTAATTAGCGTTGAGTGCAGCATCACAGTTTTCAGTCTCTCATAGACATATGAGCAGCGGGTGAAGGATAGAGTCGACTTCAGCGGCAAAGAATGTGATTTTAGAAGTGGGTTATAAAAGCGAGCTTGTGGGTGGAGTGCATGCCATGTGCTTTGTCTCCCATTAAAAGGCACCAAAATGTGTTTCATAAAATAAATAAATAAATAAATAAATAAAGTCTTGATGGAGAGTCATCCGCACAACAGTGCATCTTTTTTTACCCCATCAAACCAATGACTCATTTACCACGGTTATATTTTGCCGCAGTTGTTCTCCAGCACTCTCTTATTAGCGGTGTGACACTTTCTGAAAAGTTCTCAGTTCTTTTTGAGGTTTTCTCAGCATAGAGAACAATATGTCTAAAAGGGAAACACATGTAGGAATGGAGAGAGTACAAAGAAGAGGCTGATGAGAACATTGAAGCCTGTGCATGGGAATGGAAAACATTAGATGTTTGCCTGCTGCTGGAATCCATCTTTAGCTGAACTCAGATGCGTACATATATAGATATACAAAATACAATCACTATCAATGTGAATTTCTTTTATTTGACTGGTTGTTAGTTACAAATAAGATGTTTTTCTAAATTATTAATGTGACAAGTTCTTAGAAGTATTTCTTTATTGATGGTTTTATAAGTTTTTGGGAGAAAAACTAAGTTTTTTTATGGTTTGTTTGGCTTGAAGTGCTGTAACTATTATATAAAATTAAGAAACAAATTAAAAAATTTTAACCTTACACCTTGATTACATATGCATATTATTATTATTTGAAATCTTATTTTAAGGTCTGTTTTCTTAGGCTTTACCATTTAAAAAACCATGTTATAAAATGTCTGATTGTCTATGCAGCCACAGATGAATGTGAAACCAATCGAAGTGATTTTTATTTATTTATTTATTATATTTTATTTTTTCGTATATATATATATATATATATATATATATATATATATATATATATATATATATATATAACAAACAATTAGTAAAACAATTTTTTTTTTTTAACAATTTATTGTATATTTTGAAACATATTTTTTTTTATCTTTAGTTATTTTGTTTGAAAAATAAATCTCTGAAAAAAAAAGTACATGCATTTCACATTCTGTTACATGCTGCATTTTATGCTATTACCAGAGTATATCAAATTTAGTTTTTCCAAATGTTCTCCTTGTGTAACTGTAAGTTACATTACAGTGGATACATTTAAAAAAATAATAAATAGATAGATTTATATATCATGCAAAAAAGAGTTTGCATTACACACACTATGCAAGAAAACTGAATATAATGAATGTTGGCATCTCTTTGCATTTCCTTCAATTTGCATTTGTTCAACCTACTACTTTTTGTTTTCACAAATTACAATGTTACACCTGTTTTCATTTATTCTGCTCTTGTTCATTATGTAAAATGATGCCTGTTAATACATGCATGCACACACCACTAATCCACTCGCTTCGCACCTCGTGAATCTGACCCAAATTCATTGCTTCCCTTGTGTGCCTGCTTTCCTTTTTTAAAATATTATTAATGTTGACGCCGTATATACGAGATCTGACCTGCCTATGTTCCTGTGATGGAAAAATCTTTTCTGAAGCAGAGCAAAACTTGTGTCTATGTAAGCACGGTAACAAAATGAGTTCTGGTTCAAATGAGAAAATCTGCTATATACCGGCGAGGAAATGAAGTAATCTCTTTACTTTTCTCATGCTCTCTTTACAGCTAAGATTGGGTTTCATTTCTCAAAATGAAAGCTGTTCTTGCTTTTTTTCTGAGGAATTCTTGTCTGAACAGGAATCGCAATGACAAAAGCGTCTGATATGTTTCAATAACCCGACTATAGTTGCAGCACATGTGGTTTGTTCCCTCGGCTCTCCTGAGGCTGTTACTCAGGGGGATACTACTGACACCACCGGGAACAAATGGCTGGACAAGCTTTTTTTTGTTGGGTGAAGTGTTGAGATGACTGCATGTGGCTCAAGTTACCACTGAGTCTGTCTGATTCACTCATTCATCTCTGTACTTCCTGCTGATCCCGCTCTTCTCCAGACCTCATTCATCAGATACAACGATTTGTCCCGAATTTCTTCCTTAATCTAAGAGGAATCATGCAGCTCATTTTCCTGCTTGAATCAAAGGGACAGTCGGATCAGTATGTGACAGTATAACTGGAATGGCCAAACAGTTTGTGCTTATCAACCATAACTGAACTAATATAAAAACCATGCACGCCACTTCATTACACTGTAAAAAGTGGACAAGTGTAGATATATATTTTAAAGAGCTATTGTACCTAATCTTACACTTAAAATACTTTAGTTGTAGTCATGCAAATAAATAAATTAAAACCAGACAATTTAGATGTCAATGCGTGAGCCTTTAGGTGACAACATGTGGGGTATTTGTTATGAAAACGGTCCGCAAACTCTAACTGCATTAATTGAAAATAAATGAAAATAAAAACTTATCTCACTTTTATAATTGATGATTTCAATTACTGCTAGTGTTACAGTGCAAAATAATTGTAAGCTGATTACACAACTGTAATGTGTTTGTGATTGTTGTTTCTAATGTAATAAAAACACTATACAGATGGGCTATGGTTATTATAGTTAAGAAAAAATTAAATTAAAACCATAAAAAACGTTTTTGTTACTTGAAGTAAAATAAACATTAACTAAAATAAAATAAAATATCAAACACTTTTATATTTCAGCCAGTTGCCAAGTAAACATTTCTAATTTTAATTTAGCTTAACTTGATGTATTAAAATAACTAAATGAAATTACATACAAACATATAAAAAACAAAAACTACCAAAAACTACTAAAACTTTAGCTTAAAATTTTCATATATAAGAATATTAATACGGAATATATATATATATATATATATATATATATATATATATATATATATATATATATATATATATATATATATATATAGTTGTAACTGATTACATATAATCACATGTAATCTGGATTACATAATCTGATTCCAACAAAGTAAGTGCTAAATAAATTATATCACATTTAAAATGCTCATAATCAGATTACAGTTGATTGTTATTAGATTCCATATTACATGATTACAAAGCCCAGTTTGGGAAACCGTGTCATACTGTGATGTTAAATACACTTCATGATGTTGATAACTAAGAATGGAATAGATTCTCTTATCAGAATGAGATCAAAAGTAATCTAAAAAATGCTGATAACAAGTAGAAGTCATAATACATTACCTTATATGTGACCATGGACCACAAAACCAGTCATAACCATGATGCATGGTTTGTTAGGAGGACATTATTTGGCCGAGATACAACTATTTGAAAATCTGGAATCTGAGGGTGCAAAAACATCACCTTTAAAGTTGTCCAAATGAAGCTCTTAGCAATGCATATTACTAATGAATAATTAAGTTTTGATCTATTTATAGCAGGGAATTTGCAAAATATCTTCATGGAACATGATCTTTAATTAATCTCCTAATGATTTTTGGCATAAAAGAAAAATGCATCATTTTGACCCATACAATGTATTGTTGGTTGTTGCTACAAATATACCTGTGCTGCTTATGACTGGGTCACATGTGTAATCCAATACAACACAGTTTGTTACAAACTACATTTGTCATCAGTAATGGATTACAATTTGTAAGTAGCCTAATCTGACCAGCTCTGTGTATAAAGAAGTATCTCGATATATGGCTCTGTGCACAGAGCAGTGTTTTGGAGGAAGTCAGATTTTATATCACCGTCCCAAGGCAAACTTTTGGCAGTGTTTGAACAGTTGTTGAGAAGAGAGACTTCCACGAGGTTTATGGCCCCTCGAATGGGGTTGAGTTTGTAGGCCAGGTGTGGCTCCGCTCCGCTCCAGGCCGGGTTTTCCAGCGCGCCTCTGCAGTGAGACACGCAGCCGGTGGAGTCGACGCGCGCGCCGTCTCTCTGCTCCGGGATCGCGGTGCGCTTTCCGCAGCACCAAACGAGTGGAATTTCCTTAAGTTTTCAGGAAAAGCGCACTCATTCAGCTGAGTGTGTGGCGGGTCCTGCCTCGGTATTGCAAGCGGGCGTTCAGAGGGAAACCGGTCGGGCCATCGCGACGACGAAAGGGCGCATGGCTTTGATTTAAACGCGCATTCATTGCGCTCTGCCCCAAACCGAGTGTTGCACGGAGCGGGACGACCCCGGCTGCTGAAAACGGCGAAATGCTCCTTTTAAACGTGACCCGGGTGCTCGGTGGTCTCAGCTCTCCATATTCGTAGGCCTAATGCGGTTTGGGTTTTCTGGACTGCGCGGATCTGCGATCTACCTGAGCGCGCGATGAAAGTCTTTGTGCGCTGATTTAGAGGTGACTTAGAAACCCTCGCTTTTCATTGCGTCGATAGATCTTCTGGGACTACTCCTCAATCCGTGAGTATCATTCACATTACCCAGATCTCCATTTTACGCACTACGCGTCCGAATACCGTGTTTTTTGCGTTTCTGCACATCCACAGACTCGCGTGTTAAAACACTGGGAGCACACAGAGAGCAGCAGAACTGCAGGCTTTTTGAACAAAACACCAGGAGCATCGAGATCTCACTTAACCTGCTACTTTTTAAAGATTTAATTTAAGGGTTGAAAGCATGTCGGGTCACCTAATTGTGCGTGCATCGTTTCAGTAACGTGAAAAAGGGGCACTTTATCTTAGTAAGACGTTTTTTTTTTCTTTAAAAAGAACAGGATGAGGGCCAGATGTGATTTTCGAAGGAGGCAATACATCACGCTTATCTGTCTCTGAATTATCTCTGTAGGAGAAATATAGAGACCTGTGCAATAAAACGAAAATTTATGGTGCAAAACACTATGAGAGAAACAAACAAAAGCAAAAGCCACTTTTCTTCTTCATTATATATATATATATGTATATATATATATATATATATATATATATATATATATATATATATATATATATATATATATATATATATATATATATATGATTACCATGCTACAATATTGCCAAAGCAATAGCATAGTTTGTAAAAGTTTCTGTAAAATAAAGGAATAGAGAACACTGTGGCTTGTTATGACTAGTTTAGAATGGGATATTTTGAATTTGTTTTTGTTTGCCTTTTGAAGGTCAATGCAGCGGCTAAATTAAGATCATTTTACTGCACATGCATTATTACACATGCTATGAGCTGCTCATGTCACAGTCGCTCATGAGAGACACACTCTTGGAGCTCACGTTTGTCATTTGAATCTGTGCAGAGAAACTGATGCTGTATCTTCTGATGTGTGCCACGTACAGGCAATAACACACAATCACATTTGTAATGGAAACAGAAGCATTTTCACATTTTACCTCATTATATAAAAATAAATAAAGGACTCATCCACGTGGAAACCCCTGTATTTCACATTTGAAACGTGTGAAGTGTTCAGCCTCAGATCTGAATTATGAGTCATTGTTTAGTGCTTGTTCATTCGAATGCAGAGAGTGAACTCACATGAACAAATGCGCAGTTGTGGCGCGCTCCATTTGTTGTGCATGTCTTTAGAGGAAGTGCCATCTCAGCTCACATCAACTGCCTGTGATTTCTAGCGCTTCGTTTCCAAGCGTGCATTTACATGACAAAGTGGTTGAATCTCAATTGCTAAAAACTTGAGCCACCAGCACCCCCCTCCCAAAGTACGGCTAAACCGAGGCTCACAGTTGTATTCTTACATCTTTGAAACATACTGTTTCGCCAAATTATCACACACTCTTAAAAAGAACCTTTCTTTATTGTCATCCACAGTTCCACGAAGAACCTTTAACATCTGTGGAACTCTTCCATTCCATAAAAGACACTTTATAGCGGAAAAAGATTCTTTAGTTTTTTAAAAGGTTCTAAAAAAGGTTCTCATGACATCACTGTGAATGGAAGCCTACAGTGATTCAGTTTTTCATTGAATAATTAGTGCAATTAGTTAACTTTTTTCCCCCAAATGTATTACTTAACCATTCTTTTTCCAGTGAGAAAATCCGAGTCAGAAAGTCTTAAATGCTGTGTACAAAATCCAGATCTCCGTTGTCAGAGGATTTAGGGTTTCTGACGTTGGAATGTTCTAAGAAAGGTTTTCATTTTTCAGTGATTTCATTGTTTGTGGATTCTTAAAGTTTCACCAACACTCGTCGGACGCTTTATCGTGAGTTGAAAAATAAAATCGCAGGTTACTTGTTACACTGCAACCACACTTTTCACAAGTATAGTCATGCACATTATTTCAAAGCAGCTTTACAAAAAAGAAAAAGATGTTAATGTTTCTAATATCTTCATGCCGTATAGTTGCAAGCAGATTAGAGCTAGTCAGTAATAATAGCACATTTTGATGAAAGCAATCAGGCAGTGTACCATACAGTAAAACAATGCCACTAGACATGATCTGAGAAATACGTATGTTTTTATATATATAGCAGCAGCTGACCTGATTGATTCCCTTTCAGACGATTAGTCTGTTGATTGGATGTTTTGATCTTGATCATGCTCTGTAACACACATAATGAGTCGCGGCACGCACTGAATGCGGTTTCACACTCTGAAGGTGTAAAACAGGCCGCTTACTGTCTTTTCTGAAAGAAAGCTGTTGTTAGAGTCAGTAGCATTGTGGGTATTTCTCCCACGCTTTGCACTTTGTTCAAGTCCCGGCTTGTGGTCCTTTTCCTGATCCCGTCACATTGCACTGTCCTGTCAAAATAAAGCCAAAGAATGCCAAAATGCATATGCATTGCTTTCAACAAGACCGTTCAGAAGAAAACGGCATTGAAAAGAGCATTCAGTTATATCGTATTACACCACTGGTTTCTTTTACCACTATTTACCGACTCCATCCGCCAAAAGACTTTGTCTGTCGAAAGCAATAATGGCTCAAGAACTTGGGGCGAAAGGCAGAAAGAGCTGGAGCTGGTGGAAAAAATGGTATGGAGCCGTCTGCAATGAGGAGCGATGCATCTGGAAAAGTTCAATGATGTTTTTGCAGTGGAAAGATTCAGTTGATGAACTTCATGCATAAGGAATGTCGATAATTTTTAAAATGCTTCTCATATTACATCAGAATGAACTGCTGCCATAGATCATTTGTTACAATCGTTAGGATTATGAATCGACAAATGTGTAAAAGAGGATTTCTTGTCTGAATGCGCTTTTAAATTTGTTTCACTCCTTAAATTCCTTAAAGTCTAGTCGATGAATGGAGTTTGATCTCTAGTTTGCTGAAGTTCCCACAGAAATGACTACGTTGACTACCGGATGCTGTCTTATTTCTGCTGTCCTAGAAAGTCTCGTTTCTTTCTCGCGTTACTGCTTAAACTTGCATTCATGATGCATGCAAGCAAGCAAGCTGCTACAAAAAATTCTAAAATGTGATTTTTCTTTTTGTTCACTCTCAGAAGAAAATATATCCTAATATGTACACTTCAGCTACGACTTTTTACCTTTAAGGTACCAATATGCAACATTCAGGGTTAAACGAGGAACAAATTTGTACCATTTGAAAATGATGCCACCCCAGTGACAGCTTTTGTACCTTTTTTCCCTGAGTGTAGTTGCTAATAACATTACATAGTGTGGCTAAAAAATATTACACCGTTAATACATTTTTAGTAATACATTTTCTAAAATATTTTCTCTTACTGTAGTGATTCAGGCTACTCTGTAACAAGTTAGAAAGTGTATTAGAGAGCAAATTGGAACCATGCAAAAGAAAGCCAGAGCTGTATGCATTAATCTTGAAGTATATTAAATGACAGAGTAAAGCTTTCACAATTTGTATCACAAATACATTTAAAGATTTTTTTTATAGAATTGTATATACAAAATCTTGTTGAATTTTAAAGTTATTTTTTTAAATAAAATGTTTTTATTATATTGAATTTATATATTTTATTTATATGAATCTATTATATGCTGTATAATGTGACAATACATTTTAATACATTCTGTAAACGACAAACTGAAATGTGAACATAACCTAAAGTAAGCTTGCATCCATATTTTGGATTTATATTGCAATTAAATGCTTTTGGAAATACAAAATACAACTATTTTACCGTTAGGTTTAGAGTTTATTCTATATTGGGATGTTGTGGTTTTTCAGTTACATTTATAAAACTAATATTTCCAAATGAAATGCTATGCATGGATAAGAAGACACTGGCACACACAAGTAACTTTATGCAAAAATGAAAATCTGTGCCTACCAATAGCATTTGCAAAATATAATTTGATGCCCTTGTAAGATCATACAATTGTGTTTTTGTTATTTTATATTTAAACTCCAATCCAAATGCCAAATGTTGCCTCTGTTTTTTTTACATTTTAAACTTAATATATTAATATACCTTTATAGCGTGTTTATAGTAAAGTAGAAATGTTTATTGATTATATAAATGTTGATCTGGTGTTTAAATCTTCTCGTTTTCAAAGAAATAAAAACATTTAATTATCAGTGAGTGAGTAGCTTCATGCAATTAATATATCAGTATTTGCGCTTATTTATGTTTTTGCAAATCTTACTTTGCTTGTGCGAATCCTTTTGCAATCATTATTAAAAATTGTCATTAAAAAACAAAATGTAAAATTGTAAGAGATGCCAAATCCTCAAGGAGCTGAAAAAAAAAGATTTTTGAGTGACAACGATGAGAAGTATTGATCATCTAACAACGTTTTTTTTTTTTTTTTTTTTTTTTTCTTGTGAACAATAGTTTTTAAAGAGAGCCCCGTCAAAAACTCTCTTGTCTTGGTTATTAAACTGCTTTGTATTGCAAGAGGCAGAACAAAGCTCTACAGGTCAGATTTCTTTCTGATCTTACAAAAAAAAAAAAAGAGAAAAGACTGAAAGAGTGCTAGCGTGCGTCGCGTTCCTGCTAAAATGTGCTGCTAGAATGCCACAGATTCCTCTGAAAGCACAAACTGTTTGCACGGCCATCATCTCTCAGAGAATCACTAATGAAGGCTAAAATGTTGGAGAGGAAAAAAGTGTATGTTCCTGTAAAAGTGTTTCTCAGCAGCTAATCTGTGTGAAAACAGACGGGAGAAAGGAAGAGAGCGCTGCACAGACGATGGGAATGTTTTTGTTCAGCGTTCTAAGAGTTGAAGTGATTTTGGTGAAGCTTTCTTTCTTCCTTTCATTCATTTATCAGTACAGTACAATAAACCTATATGGATCTGTACATATGTTTCTGAAGTTGTACATGCATAAAACACTTTGTTATTTTAATGTTGTACACCTCAGCGGCACTAACCGACAGTTCATACAAATATCTGTGAATACCAACAAACCATGTTAGTGAGCTGAGCTTGGGAGATTACAAAGTGTAAAAGCAAGCTTCGGCTAATGATTTGAACCCTTCTACTCCTTTTTATAATCTGAAGACTTTAAAGTCATGTACGTTGACAATAGCTGTGTTTCCATCCACCTGTCTTTATGCACATTTTGCTGAATCGTAGGATGGAAACAGTGCTTCATTGGCAAATGTTTTATGCAATATTCCATTTTTGTGCAGATCTGTTGTGTGTTAAGCGAAGCTGTATTGCACACCTAGCGTAACGCTGTGTTGGTGGACAGGACACATTAGCAGCGTTTTAAACACACGCTGCTGGATGTGATGGATGGCAGCGAGAGGCTTTCTGCTCTGTGGATAGCAGGGTGATGAATGGGTGGAGGTCTTGGAGCTCCATCTATCAGGGATTAGCATTGACCTGTGAGACTCCGGCGGCCCCGGGCCCCTGCGCCACAACAGACGCATGCATTAACATGGACAGAGACCACAGGCTCTTCAGAGGCTAGAGCGATAATATATCTGTGCTCCTCTGTGGGAATTTCTAATTAATTTGATTATGGTGCAGCTGAGAGGAAGCACACACAGATATTGGCAGGGAATGTTGTATATATTCTTGAAACAGAAGTAGGGCTGGGCGATAGGGCCACAAATGTTATCATGATATATTTTTTTCATATCGATATTGATCACAATATCCTTTTTACCATTAAAGGCAAACAGGGCTCGAACTTGCGACCGTTTTCTAAATGTAATCTGCGTTAACCAGTTCACCCAAAAACTCAAATTGCTGTTATTTACTTAACCCCAAGTTGTTTCAAGCATGTATGAGTTTCTTTCATCTGTTGAAGACAAAAGATGATATTTTGAAGATGTTGGAAACCAAACAGTTGACGGCAGCCATTGGCTTCCAGTGTATTTTTTCCCATACTAAAGTCAATGGCTACCAGCAACTGTTTGGTTACCAACATCTTCAAAATATCTTCTTGGTATTTGGTTTGGTTCTTTAAAATATTTTGTTTTCCTTTTTTTTTTTTTTTTTTTTTTTTGGATTATGTGTGATTTAATACAAATTTAAAGAACAAATGTCTGATTTAATCTAATACAAATAAAAAAAGAGAAAATATTTAATGAAATTAATTCATAAAACTTTAACAATTCAGTCAAAATTAGACAACATTTGCTAGAAATGTAGAAAAATTAGTCATATGAAAATATAACATTTTTATAGTTTTTTTTTTTGTCAAATAAGATGCTGCAAAACAGAACTATATTAAAAAAAGGATGAAAAAAGTATTTGCATGACATTCCTTAAAATATATATATTTTTGATTTTTTTTTTTTGTATACAGCAGTAATACATTTCTGTCATAGTTTCTTCAAGTTAAACTAAACTTTTATATTGGCATTTCATTTCTATGGCAATCATTCACACACATACTCAAAGAGCATGCAGACTTAAACAAATGTGCTGACAGACTGTAGTCACATTTATATCTGCTGTTAAATGAATCCATATCAAGTAAAAATGTCTAGAGCTTATCATTGCTATCCACATCTAGTTTTACTACCATCGTGATATGGTTTATCGCAGCTCTAAGTAGAAAGCACATATGGAGTCACACAGGTTGATGTGTTAACACATGCTGCATTATTTTATGACAGTGTTCTGAAGTGCTGTGCCAAACGCTTATGAATCATTGTCTAAACGGCTAAAATCAACCCGTCTGACAAAAAAACATGCAGTTAGGCCATGCAAAAAAAAAAACTTTAAAACTTTTTAAAAGATGTGTATTGCAACGTCTGTGCATGGTAATTATTGTTCTCTATCAAAGCTGTCACTGTGATGGTACCCTTTCAAACTGCAGTAATATGTAATTTTATTGTACTGATGTACACCCTTTAGGGGTAAAAAAAAAAGAAAAAAAGGTACTTTTCAGAGTGACAGCTTTTGTACTTCTTTTTCTGAGAGTGTAGAACAAAATTGGCTGCATTTTATGTTTTAATTGTGACTTATTTTTTAAGCAGATATTTATTTGCCACTCATGCTTTTCCATTGCCCTAAATTGATGCGGAAATCAAAGGTGCCCTCTATTTCTTTATGTATCTGAACATGAAGAGATGCAGAAAGCCAGACGGCTGTGGTGTTTAATTCATTCCCTCCCTCTTGATTGGCGCTGATTCGTTCCATTTCGAACAGGCGTGTGAATAAAGAGGCATGACCGTCCTGCTATGGATGCGATGCTAAAGCGAGTGTGTTGATCACCGAGGCGAGCGGGAGCATGATTGCTGATTGCTCGGGGTTTTAATTATGGAAATCATGAGCTGTTAAGAGTGCTCAAAGCTTTGAGCGATTCGCTAATGGTGAAAGTCATAAAAAAAAAGTCTAGTAATGACTTGCACTGATCGCTTCCTTTTATTTGCTTTTTTTGTTTCTTTTCCAAAACAAAAACAAATCTTGTTCCCATCTTGTCTTACTCATCTGCAGTTTGTTATACCACTCTTTTCCTGAGTTGTCACAGGCTACGCTAACAACCAAATAGTTCTTTTAGTTAATGCCACTAATGAGTGTGAAATATTGAATTATTTGTTTCTGACTGGGACCCGCTGCACTGCCTTGTTCTCTCTGCGGTAACTAAGGGAATCTGCGCAGACACAGGAAGGAATTGTGTTCTGGGGGACAGAAGAGGGAAAAGCAGGAGTGGAGGATTGGGAGCAGAAAATGAATTCGAGTCTTGCCATCCAGCAGAGGCTTTTCTTTTGTCCATTTATCATGAAAGTTATTTTATTTCTTTTTGAAATTTCAGTTCAATAGATAAAAATCCAATGAAGCTGCACTTTGGTTATGCTTTTCTTTGGCATTTATGAACTGAACATTGTTAAAAGGAAAAAAAGAGCAAATTGACTGAAGTACGTTTGAAAGAGTAGTGTCTTCATTATTAATGTGAGATGTAATGCATTGCTTATTCACTCTTAAAGATGTAAAGAAAGTTTTGGTAACACTTTACAAAGAGGTTTCATTCGTTAACATGAACTGACAAGCTTTAGAAGCATTTATTAATCTGAGTTTGTTAAAGGATAGTTCATCCCAAGGCCATCCAAGATGACTTTTTTTCTTCAGTAGAACAATAAAGAAGATTTTTAGCTGAAGCTTTGATTCTTGGTGATTCATAAAATGCAAGTCTGTGAGTGGCTACTGTCACTCTGAGAGTCAAAGAAAGCATATCAGGCAACACAAAATTAATACCCATGACTCCTGATGATATATTGAGGTCTTATGAAGCGAAACAATCAGTCTGTGCAAGAAACTGAACATTATTTACAGCCGAGCTGCTGATGTAGGGCTGCACGATAAATCAAAATCACGAATAGGCAAAAGCTGCGAGTGTCATGCGCATCTGGTCAGTGAAACACGGTTCTGTGGTCAGTAGTAAATCTCCATCTGAAGGCCAGAGAAACTCCAAACCCAGGAAATCCCTATAGCGCTAGCTGAATAAACAGAAGATTTAAATGCTTTCATTGATTCAACGTGACTGCTAAACACACCACTACGACAATATATGGTTTGTCTGAGTTATTCTTATTATAATTTTCATTATAATAAAGTATATAATAATGCAAGGCCTTTAATCACTGCTTAGAATACTATGAAATATGTTGCGTGCTTTATTCTGTGTAAAAGAAGCCACATCATCTCGCAGAAAGATTTGTTTCAAACACTCGACTGACGTTATGAAGTGAGTTTTTGCGTAAAAACATGATATTAAATGTGGTATTTTCACATGCTTTCAGATGGAGCAGCATTAGTTCACCGAGAAGTTATGCAAACAGGTGTCATTATCGCGAATGATTTTTTCGATTTCATAATGGCGTGATTATATCGTCTGCGATATTTATATTTTTTTTTACGTAGCTTGTCTAACTACGGCTCTGTGTGGTAAATGCTGCTCCATCTGAAAGCATTGATACGCTTTAGACATTTAAAACATCCACATTTGTCGTCATTATTGAGTGCTTTAACAATATAATTGCGTATACATTACATCATTGCATGATTATGGGAGTGAGTTAGATAATTGAACCAGTTTATTAAAACAGACTGTCTAAAAGAACCAGTTTGTGGAAAAGAATCAGATTTCCCCGCGAGGCTCTAGATTACAGGTTATAATGCTGTAAATAATCTTCAGTTTCTTGCACAGACTTGTTTTGCTTCGTAAAACCTCAATAAATCTTTAAGAACAACACATGTTGTAGTATATAGATTCCATAGTTGCGCACAAATGTATTTACAGTGGCTTATCACAGTTGGGAACATTACAATGACTTTGCCAGAAAAGGTGGAGCTGGGGATTCATAATGTATGGCTGATTAATGAGTACGAGTAAATTTAAAGGGCCACTGTAAGAAGTGTCTAAAGCGGATTGGAACGCATCAGATTAGGGTTGAATAATGTGGCCTGCCAGACTTAACACCAAAAGAAATAATGGAGTTAGAATCCAAACGTTATATCACCAGTGTGAAAGCACTTGAATTTGTGCTGAATAAGACAGGTGAGCTCATAAATTAGGATTAAGTCGGCTTTGTGTTCTGTTTGCGATCTGCTTACACAGTTTCCCACGAATCGAGCAATATTTCATGAGTTATTCTACTGGACTGCGCATGCAATCTCACATTTCTCTTCCACAATCCTCACCAGCTGGGTTTTTGGGAGGGGATTTATTTATACGTTTATTTTCTTCCTTTCATTCCCTTTTAATCCCAGTATTAGCATTGTTAACTGTGGTAAGGTAAATTAATGCCATGGGCCAGGTTCCTTTTTACTCGTCAAAACAACAAAGTGTGATTAAATAACATCTGATAAAAAATGAACAAAGATCCGGACGCTGTGGTGATGCTGCTTATGCTGAGATTTAGTGTTGATTATTTGAAATGAAAATCATGTTTAGGTCAGATTGTTCATATCATTTGTGAACTAAATCTGTTGTGTAAAGGTTCTCTATTGAGCTCATTGTTTGACACTGTTGAATGTGGATATGTTGTGTATCATAAGATAAAACCTATAAATGACATTTACATAACATTTCCCTGACGCAGTTTCAAATGATGTTTTTGTGCATTTTTATTAAAATTTATAAAAACACATTTTGCCCCATATAGCATCTATTTTATATGTTTGTGTAGTTATTGCATCTTTTCTCTTATTGACGGTATATTTGATTATTTTCACTTGTTTGCACACTCTCAGTAACTTTGATATTTTAGTGAATCATAGTAGGCCCTATGTCAATATTTAATAGTGCACTTGAAGAAAAATCTACAAAAGCTGTCATCTGTGTGGTACTTTTTAAAAAAATATTTGCCCCAAAAAGATGCATATTAGTATCTACACGGTACACTTTGAAAGGATATTGCCCATGACAGCTTTTGTACCTCCTTTTCTGACTGTGTGTGACAAGTTTTTGTAATAAAATATTTGCTTACTTGCAGATCAATAGTTTATTTATTGTCTGCATCCACTAATCTTTCTTGCTTATTAATGCTGGATAGTTGACAACATAAACATAATGATGTCCGACTGATATTTAATCTATTTATATGGTATTATGTCCTATCCTATAAAAATAAACAAAAAACAAACAAATAAAAAATGGTTAATATAATTAACCAAAAAACATAAATCAGGAATAGACAATCCTGGTTAAATCTCAAATGGTTAAATGTGTAGACCTGTCTTTTTAAAAATAAAGCAAAATGAGATTGTACAAATAAAATTAACCACAGGCAAAAATAAACAAAACTGTCTACGTCTCCAGACCATAATGTGTTGAACACGCTGGATTAGTTGTACTAATTTTAGAAATCCATGAGTGATGGAGAAAAAGATTTCAAACACTTCTCACATTTGTGTCTTGAGCAGGATCCGTGTTCTCTCAAATGTGAAGTTATCGTGTCAGTCTTACGGCACTCGGGTTACTTTTTGACACTTTTATAATCCTCGTTTGGAAACAAATTAAAAATACTGCTTCACGTCTTCAATTAGCTGCGTTAGAGCTCGATTTTGGATGCAGCTTTACATCTCATTTGTGCCCGTTCCGCTTGCTATGCATGCATGTATGCATTCTTTATTTTCTCCCATCTTGGTCGTGCCAATTGAAAATAAATTAACATTCCAGCTCTTTTATGTTCTGCTTCTTTAAGTGTGTCAAGAATACTTGGAGACGAACCCTGAGAGGTCAAGCGACACTCACTAGTTGTCAATCTTCCTGGTTGACCCGCCCATCCTTTTCTTTTGCTTTTCCATTCTTTTCTTCCCCGTTCATTCAGTTCCTCCCTGTCTTAGAAACTCTCAGGCATTCTTTCGGTGGTCTCTGAGACAGGAAGCTCTGGGATGAATGTCACACTCACAAACACAGCCATATTTGATCCCAAGTCCTCCTGGCTGCCGTTTCCCCCGTAGAAAACACAGACAGAATCAGCAGAATTTACTGTATAATGCTGAATGTCTTAACTTGGCAAATTTTGAAAAAATAAATCAAAAGTTGGTCAGTACACTTAATCAAATCGTGATATGGGCTGTGAATAATAAACCCGACAACCAATCAAAATAAAAGATCGGTTAAACTTGACAAAATTGTGACAGAAATGATTACTCTAGTACAGCACAGTGTACAATAATAAGCTTATTTTAACAGTAAACCTCTTTTTTTTTTGTTTAATTTTCATTTGATTACATTTTCAAAAGTAAATTATTTTTCCTGTGCCTTCTTTTGAGTACCACCATTTTTTTTTATACATTTTTATTAAATAATCATAAATCCAGAAAGCCCTATTATTATATAAAAAAGCAATAAACTATTAAGTTGTTAGTGTTTTAAAGCTTCGGTTGATTAGACATGCTGTTTGATTGTTAAAATTGAATTAAAATAGAACCCCTCCAAATTAAAACAGAATACACAGAATTAACCTTTTAATACATTTTTGTTAAATTGTAGAAGTGCTTTTTGATTGCTAAAATTTATTTTAGTTCAGAAAAAAACTGTAGCCAGAAAAATTGAAACATTAGGGGGAAAAAAATAAATCTGATTTCAATTTTAAAAGAAGTTCTTTAATAACAGTTTATTATTAATTTAATATGGAAAATGGATCTTATGACTATTAAAATGGATACTATGAATTTTCCTAGAATCCTAGAACCATTGCAAAAAATAATGATCAGAAAAGTCCAGTATTTTGTCTCCTTGGTATGGAATCAAATGTGTGATATTGTCTCATCGTGCATGTTTCTGCTATTTCATATCTCTCCTTCATGCAAAAGAACCAGGCCTCAGTTTCAAGTCAGAACAAATCCAGAATGAAATCCTCCAAACAAAGTACCTCAAGACATAAAAAAACCATTCTTAAAAGCTGCCAAACAAAGAGAATGGTGTTTATGGGGATGATAATGTGGGGCTCCTGTGATTAAGCCTCCAGACACACGGTGAGTGAGGGTTTGAGAGGAATAAAGTGTCTTCAGCATCAGTCTCTTCAGTCTCAGCAGGTTACGTCCGAGATCGCAGATCATTTCAAGCTTCCTAAAATGCTTCCCACTTGTAGATTCGCTTTTATTTTGGGATATTTGGAATTTTAATCCCATAATGCAATGCACTAAACGGTTCCCCACAGGAATGCACAGTAAGAGATAAGGCTGATTAACTTTATATGATTAGGCCTTGATTCGCCTAATTAAGCGTATTAGTGAGAGGTGAAAAATATTCATCCTTAAAGGGACACTCCACATACAAAGGAATTCTCTCATCCTTTACTCAGCCTCATACTGTCCCAGATGTGTATGGCTTGCTTTCTTTAGATGAACACAAACACAAAACGATCCATCTCTGTGAGTCCATATAAAGCGAGTGCAGTAACTGATTACATGTTATCTGGATTAAAAATATGTACTTGTAATTCCATTAGTTACCTTTTTATTGATTACAAGACTACATATTATATACATGATCACATGACATGCAGGTAATGTTTCAGTAGTAATTGTAAAAAGATTTATTTAAATGTAACATTTGTAAAAATTAATTAATGTTTATTAGCTTTTCATTTAAACTCACAAACTCCCTGCTGTTCCTTCACTTACCCTAGTTTGGGAAACTTTGACATAGTATGTTTAATGCACTTCATGTTGTTAATAATAATTAAAGGAATGCATTTTCTTTCTCTTTGTATTTTTATATCAGTATGGTACAAGACTATCCTGTTTAAATCAATGTGATAAACAAGTTAGGTCAAAAGTAATCCAAAATGTTTTCTGAATTATGTAATGTAATGGATTGTTGCTAACTGCATTTGTTTTTGTTTTTTTGTCATTGAATCTGGAGTCAGTAACGGATTATAATTTGTAAGTCATCTACCCAGATCTCTGCAAGTGTATGAATCTCTCAAAGTTGATGCTTCAAAAACCACACAAAACGAACACAATGGCAGTCCACATGATCCCAGTCTTCTAAAGTGTTATTGATTATTCTTAAAAAAAAAAAAAAAATTAATCACAATTATTTTCATTTTAGAATGATTTCACTTTCAGATAAGCATGCTGAAATGGAAAAAACTGCCATGTAAAGCAGAATATCTGAGTAGAGATTGCTACACTCCAGTTTACAGCGCTTTTTACGTAATGTAGAGAGAGCATGTTTATGGTTGGCAGGTTGGAAAGATTAAGTAATCCACTGGGCAGAAAATGTGTCTATTCAAGAGAAAAGCTCTGAAAGGGGATATAAACTGTTGACATCTGGCAACCGCAACCACGAAACCTTGTGGAGGCTTGTTATACCACATTAAATGACCACATTAAAATAAAATGCGGACAATTATGCTTAATAAATAAAAGAAGCAGAAATCACGATCGTGATTAAAATAAGATTCATTGCAGCCCTAGATACATATGACATTTGATTGGAAGTGATGGTTTATAGTTAAAAGAGTTGTGCTTCAGAAGACACTGATTCATCCGCTGGGGTCATATGATTACTGTTGAGTGGTTTTTAAAGCGTCAACTTTGAGGAACCAGTGCACTTGCATTATAGGGACTGACAGAGATGGATTCTTTTTCCAAAAAATCTCAGTTTGTGTTCAGCCGAAGAAAGAAAATCATACATTTAGGATGCATGAGGGTGATTAAATGACAAGAGAATTAATTTTTGGCTGGAGCATTTCTTTAATTCACCTGCAGCTTAAAACAATAAATTTTTTTAATTAAGTACAATCTTTCTAATTATAAAACAATAAATGTGTTTAGTTAAGTACAAGTGTTTGATTTCTAAAACAACGCTCCTCCTGCATGCCAAGGTTGACATAGCTCAGAATTATGTTTGTTCTGCACCAGTGCCTGATGTTCTTGCAGATGCATTGAACATATGAAATTATGAAACATAATTAATTTTGTCTTCTATGGAACGTTTTGTACAAACTTTTTCTGTCTCTTTTCATCCACATCTGTAGAGCTGTGAAAATGGCACAGTGTTTATATTTGGGTTCATTATGAAATAATCAGTGCACTTGATGATGAGGGCGCTTTGATGAAGCACACTTCAAAGTGCACCACTGCACAGGATTCCCTACCTGTGCTGTAAACGCTGAGCCAGTGCACTGAGGAAGATGAAAGTATTATTTAGTTTTCGGGTGGGCGTTTGTGTGTTTGTGCACATGCGCACGTCAGTGGGAATGAATTTGTGAACAAAGTGAGCCTGACATGTCATCTGTCTTCAGCGTTTGGCATTGTGTTATAATGAGCTCGGGCTCCCTGAGGTCTCAGATATTGCCTTCTGCCAATGCGGGCAAAGAGTCTGAATGTGTTTGTTCCCGTGAGATAACAGGAAAATGCAAACACACACAAAAGAGAGGTGATTTTAGTAGTTTATCAACTGAACCTGTTGCCACAGTAATTATGATGTACCTCAGGGTGAGCCGAGGGATATGAGAGATCTGTCTGTAATCTTCATAAACACAGTGGAATTTAAAGGTAGACCAGAGATGTCAAAGCAGCTCAGAGGTCCAGAGTTACTTAGCTTGAAATCCATTGTATCCTAGAAAAACAAAGATTGTGTTATGAATGCTGGAGACTGTTTCGAGGCCTGCGGTTAGATCCAGTGCAGTGGTAAAAAGTTTGCAATTATTAAGTTTGACCAAGTCTCTTCTGCTTGCATTTTTTTTAGCTTAAAAATACAGTAAAAGTAATGATATAGTGATCTATTATTACAATTTAAAATAACATAATTTAATTTATATGATGTTGTAATAATATAGTTTATTCCTTTGATTTAAAGCTATCATTACTCCAGGTCCTTCAGAAATCATTCTAATAGTTATCGATGCTCAATTAATAATGTTAACTCAATTTAATGCATCCATAAAAGTTCATCTTTCTCACCACAAACCTTTAAATGTTAGTATATCACAAAACTATTCGGCAGCACAGCTGTTTTCAAAATTCATAATAATCTGAAATGTTTCTTGAGCAGCATATTAGAATGATTTCTGAAGATCATGTGACACTGAAGACTGGAGTAATGATGCTGAAAATACAGCTGCGCATCACAGGAATAAATTACATTTTAATATATGTTTCAATAGAAAAGAGAGATTTTGAATTGCTAAAATGGTATTTCACAATATTGTATTTTTCAACAAATGTATTTAGCCTTTGTGTGCACAAAATGCTTCTTTTAATTCCAAATTTAGATAGATCCTAACTGAAATTGCATTGGATACAAAAGAGATCAGATATGATTCTGCGTTAGGGTGTTTCTGTAACACAGCCTCTTCTTCTGAGTCATAACAGCCTAGTGTTTTGGCTGTGAGTTTTGCACAGACAAGCAGCACTTTCTGGCTTGTAATTGAGATTGATTTACACTCTCCCAGCCTTTCTCACACTCAGCTGAAGTTCAGAAACATTTTGGTATGAGATGGTTTGATATGAGATGGGTGCTTTCATCTTGCGTAAAGTAAAACAAGTTTGTGCTCCATTATTCTTTGATTTGTTTGCCTCTGTTGTATCGGTTGACAAGGTGATTTGACAAGGTTGGCAAGATTTATTTCTGTAAACCGTACCGTTTTTTGGCTGGTAATGATGTTTTTCTGTATCACTGATGTTGGATATTTAATTTTGCTCGTGTGCTCAGTTTTTACAAGTAGATTTATCTTTGCACTCATCTAATGCTCACTCGTGAACACACAGTTTTCCTTGATGTGTTAATGTAATTCTGATTGAAACACGAAGTCAGGGTGGGACATCGAAGAGCTTGTCTCTTTTTCTTTTTAAAAGTATCAGCATTTCTTTTATATTTACAGCCTGGCAAAGCTGCATTCGGTAGCTTGTGACAGCCGCAGTCCTGATAAAAAATGAGTCTAATGAGTCTTAACTCTTACTACATCTAAACAGTGCTCATTTTTAGTAATGGTCATGATGTGTAGTTTGATAAGCGAGTCGTGGCGTCAGTGTTAGCTCTTCTTGTCAGTGATGATTATAATGCAGAGGCTTTTTAACTGTTCACGATGTTTGATCTAAAGCAGAGTGTTCTGGGCAGAATTCTAATGGCTCGGATACGTTTGGTGGTTATGATTAGCTTCGTGCCGTCTCCTCTCTGCAGCAGGTTGTGTGATAGACTTGGAAAGCATAATTACACTGGCTGAATCCTTCACTATGGAAGTAACTTTGCAACTACATGTCAACTAACTCTCATTAGAGTATAAGTAGACTGTTCAGATATGGTTAGTGTTAGTAGAATACGGTGACAAGTACTTACAAAATTAGTTATAGCTAGTAGAATATCTGAAGTGGACTATCAAGATAAACTGTTACCAAATAGTAAATGTGTAAAGAAAGGGGCGGGACCTTCAGATTCTGTGCAGTTGTTTTGATAGAGGGAAACAAGATCAGATTTTTCAGATATTTCCCTTTAAATATAATAACCAGCAGCTTTGGTTTTCGACTGCTGAAAATGGGTATCAATCTGAATATGGAGCTGTATTGAGATTCCTGTATCTCTGTGACTGAATGAAATATGGCCTTGAAATGGTTTATTAGCAACCAAATCTAATTCTTTTTGAGTTACATGCACACAAACGTTGGAAAAAGAATATTAATGGCACTCGGACAGGTATGTCCCATGGAATTGTTTTGATTGAAGGAAACAAGAAACATTCTGATTTCCACATTTGTTCTTCAGACATTCCTTTATAAACAAAATAAGTATCATCTGTGTACGAAGGGACAGACATTTGGTTTTTGACCACTGAAACTGTGTACAATTTAACAATTTACTCCTGGAGCCATATTGAAATTCCAATATCTCTGGAACCGAACAATATAGGGCCTTAAAAATTAAGATGCCAAAAGAAACGTTTGTTAAGACACAACATCTAAAAGGGCATTAAAATATCTTTAATACTACTTGAGTTACAAGCATCCAAACATTGGAGAAAAACAACTTGAAAAGTGCTTTTTCCCATTTTTGAACAGTCACCATTGGCAGATAATGCAACAAAGATTGCTAAAGTCAACAGATTTTACTAACAGACCTACCAATCTCTCTGTAGACATAACATCGTGATGCTGTCATCTTTCTGAAGTCATATTTACCCCCATGTTATTTGGCTTTGAATCTCAGGTGAAAATTGCCATTTTGACCCCCCTCTACAAAATAGTGGATTGCTCAGTAAATATACATCCATGGCATTTAATATTTTGGCTTTCATTACTATACATGTTTATCTTTCTTTAGAAAATATTGACAAAATCAAAAGCTTGAGCCGGGGACCTCTGGTAGAGTTCACACAGAATGACCCAAGAGATTTCAGAATGAGAGATTTCATCTGTGTTACGGACTGAGAAAATAGCCAGATTATTATTATTTTTCCTTTTGATTGGATTATTTCAGATCTATGCCTCCTCCTCCTCCTCGAATCGAATCAATTATGGTCTTTTCAGTCCAATTGAGCCATCAATCCCTTTACTAACACAGATTACAGACGAAGAGTGTTTTGAGCTTGATGTTCATGTGATATGATTTCTGTTTTGTTGATCCCAATTCACACTGCTAATCATTTTGTCTTTAATGTGCTTTCAGATGGAGCATGAATGGTGAAAGGTGGAGAACAGCAGATTGCTGATGTCTGCGTGGCCTGCGTACTGTCTAGATCCTCTTTCCAATCCAAACTCTTGTCTGGCATCTGGAGACGCTCTTGAATAACCAAAATGGCTACTTCACTGTGGAAATGTCCCCTGGTGCATGGACTTGTGTTAACTGTGATTTTTATACAATCTTCAGAAGGTAAGACCATCTCTAAAGACGCTATAGCCTGCTGAAATCATAAAGTGACATTTTTAGAGAGTCTGTATTTAGTGAATATGGAGCGCTTTCCAGCACAACATGTTCATGGAGACGGTTCAGAAGTAGTGTGATTATTCAGCTCATGTCAGTTCAGATCAAAAACAGTTTGAAATGTTGGTGTGTTTGGTTTTAGTTTGCAAATTGAATTTGGTCTGCCTTGATTCTGTGTTCTCTCACAAAAGCCGACTGGGAAATCGTAGACATGTCTGTTGAGTGCATGACCTCGAAAGGCAATCAGAGTTAAGTTAGTCAGAATTCACTCAATACTCAAAACGCCAGAGATCTGCTCTCCCGTGGATCCTTAATTCTTCATTTTGCAGTGTAGGTCAAGTCATATTTCATGTCAAGTCATAAAAGACAGAAAATAAATGTAACAAAAATGTGTTTTGCATGAGGGCTAAGAACAGTTATTATTACCTCTAGCTTTAAAGAAAAAAGAAATTGACAAGTACTTTTGTAAAGAAAGGTGTGTTTTTGCTTTACAGATTTGAATATAAACTTAAAAAAATAACTATCACATCAAAACATGCACATACTCTGAGTAGGTGCTTCTTTTGAATAAGTAGTTCACGACTGTTATGTAGTATGAATGTTATCCGGCTGAATGTTGTTATTGTCATGTGATCTGCCAGTCATTCATAAATCCTCTCCCATGGCCTCACAGGATAGGAGAGTGTCCTTTGGATGCGCTCTTCAGTATCATCTGGGAATTAGTTGGATAGTTTTATGAATACTGTGAATTTGGAGATATACAGCCCTACTGTATAGCAGGGAATTATGCATATTCAGATACAGCCTAAATTATTAAATTAAATTAAATTAAATTAAATTAAATTAAATTAAATTAACACATTTATTTTTAATTATTTAATTTAATTTAATTTAATTTAATTTTCCAAAAGTTGATCTCCATTTCGATATTTTATTTTATTTTATTTTATTTTATTTTATTTTATTTTTATTTTTTAATTATTTATTTTTTTATATTATTTTTAATTTAATTAGTTTAATTGTATTTTATTTTAAGCTGCCGTTTCCTGTTCTTACTCTATTTTGCTCTACTATATTATGAATAAACCTGGCCAAGCCAAAAATGAAAATCGCAGAATGCAATCTATGAAGATGTTAGACCCGCAGTTGTGATAATTCACTAGATTTGCTGATTTGACGAACTCTGAGAGTCTGAGAGAGTATGCGTTGCATGTATTGTCCATTGGAGTGACATTTCTGACCATTGTCTGAATGAGTCTGATTTGTGTGTGAAACTGTATCGTGCTGCACTCGTCTTTTGTTTTGTTTTAGCGTTTTCTAGCTCGTATCTGAATCATGTATATGTGACACAGCTATCATGATTTATCTGCATTTCCATGGGAAAGGTGTCCTCAAGCACACCAGAGATAAGATTTATCCATCTTATACATGGCTTTGCCTCACTTTCATTCAACAAGCCGTATCTCCAGAAACAAAAGCTGGCCAGAAAAAAGTTTTCAAAACAACACATATCTGCTTATATGATCTGGATTTTAATGTATGTTCTAGTATATTCATTTACATTGATTCTCCAGAAATGCCTTGTCTTTTAGTGAACTCTACTGACTACGAGTTCTAACTACTATTACTTATTTTGGCAATTTGATTTTTTTTTTTTTTTTTCCTCTAAGATGAGTTAGGAAGAGCTTTTCTTTTCCTACAATGTGCCGCTTTGATCAGCTGACACTTAATACATTTTTATGTTTTGATTTTGGTTTATCTTTTATAACTTTGGGAATTGGGAGGTTTGGATCTGCACTCAGCTCTTTGTACATCAATGTTTGTTTTCATCTAGCAGCGAGACGCATTTTTCTTCTGAGTTTTCTGAATGACTTCTGGAAATATGAGATGCTTGCAAAAAACAGCAATTTTATTTTATTTTTTTCACAAACTTTTCAACACCATTAACCTCTGAGCTGAGTTTGGGTTTGATTTATCTGTTGAGCACTAGAAGACAGAATGACACAATTAAGACCGCAGCATTTTACTACAGCAAAGAGTAATCTTAAAGGGTCATGACATAGTTGTTTGATATGTAAGAGGTCTCTGTACCATTAAAACATCCTGCACGTGCAAAAAAAATTACCATATAACCAAGCTCCAAAAACATCTCATTTGGAATTCACTTTTTTAAAATATTATATGCTTACCAATCAAAGATTCATTACATCCATATTTATAAATAAATTCTTTAACTAAGAATGCGTTTTTAAGTATGTGTTGCATGTATTGTCCATGGAGTGGACATTTTGACCATTGTCTGAAGGAGTCTGATTGTGTGTGTGAAACTGTATCGTGCTGCACTCGTCTTTTGTTTTGTTTTTAGCGTTTTTTTTTCTAGCTCGTATCTGAATCATGTATATGTGACACAGCTATCATGATTTATCTGCATTTCCATGGGAAAGGTGTCCTCAAGCACACCAGAGATAAGATTTATCCATCTTATACATGCTTTGCCTCACTTTCATTCAACAAGCCGTATCTCCAGAAAAAAAAACCTGCAATAAAAAATTTTTCAAAACAACACATATCTGCTTATATGATCTGGATTTTAATGTATGTTCTAGTATATGCATTTACATTGATTCTCCAGAAATGCCTTGTCTTTTAGTGAACTCTACTGACTACGAGTTCTAACTACTATTACTTATTTTGGCAATTTGATTTTTTTTTTTTTTTTTCCTCTAAGATGAGTTAGGAAGAGCTTTTCTTTCCTACAATGTGCCGCTTTGATCAGCTGACACTTAATACATTTTTATGTTTTGATTTTGGTTTATCTTTTATAACTTTGGGAATTGGGAGGTTTGGATCTGCACTCAGCTCTTTGTACATCAATGTTTGTTTTCATCTAGCAGCGAGACGCATATTTCTTCTGAGTTTCTGAATGACTTCTGGAAATATGAGATGCTTGCAAAAAACAGAAATTTTATTTTATTTTTTCACAAACTTTTCAACACCATTAACCTCTGAGCTGAGTTTGGGTTTGATTTATCTGTTGAGCACTAGAAGACAGAATGACGCAATTAAGACCGCAGCATTTTACTACAGCAAAGAGTAATCTTAAAGGCTCATGACATGAGAAATCATAATTTTCCCTGGTTGTTTGATATGTAAGAGGTCTCTGTACCATTAAAACATCCTGCACGTGCAAAAAAAATTACCATATAACCAAGCTCCAAAAACATCTCATTTGGAATTCACTTTTTTAAAATATATATGTTTACCAATCAAAGATTCATTACATCCATAATTTATAAATAAATTCTTAACTAAGAATGCGTTTTATCACTCACATGAATTACTGAATTTATCAGCAGTGTGTACATGGCTATATATTAACTATTTACACTAGTAAAAAAAGTGTACATTGAGGATCTCAGCTAGGGTTGCAAGGGGGTGGAACATTTTTGTTCGATTTCCACCAACTTTTCTAAAGGTTTCCCAAAAATTCTGGAAAGCCTCTGAAATTTCCAGATTGAAAATGCAGTTTTATTTATTTCTATGCAGTTTTTAGAAATCTCTTCTGAGTTAAACTGGACCTGATTGTGTTATGAGAGTTAATTATGTGCCCTATTATGTTTTTATTAATTTATTTTTTTGATATAATTCTGCTGAATGGAAATGTGAGTTAATTTGATTTAAAAATGGTTTGTTCCAGTTAATAGAGCTGGGAAAAAGTGTATCTAAGCCGGTTGTCAGTAGCAGGGAGAGAGCGCTAGTGAACAGATTGTGTTTTGAGTGGAAAGACATGAAGTTACTGCCAGTGAAGGCTAAAACTGTCACTTTTAAATCGACTTTCTACAAAGTCAGACAGCGTTCCGTATCGTTACAGTAAGCCTGAACAATTAGTTTTAAAGCCATCTCATTTCCTGGAACACGTCCAATAATTGTAAATTCTTCCTCTGTGTTATGATGAGCCTTATTATAGATTACTGCTGTAATCCTTTGAGGATTATATGTTTCATTATGATTCAGCTCTCTGCTGGAAAAACCCACTTTACCTGTCATTGCATGTGATGCAGGTGGCCAAAAGGTCATTTAGCCTATTATTATAAGACATTAATCAGGATTATTTGTGATTAATCAAACCCATTGAATAGTATTCGAGTAATCAATTAGTTACTACAGATGCTACAACTAAATTGATTTTTTTTTTTTTCAATTTCTGAGAATCAAAGTAATTCTAGCCATTCAGCATTTTGGAAACCATCATTTTTGCATCATTTTTTAATTTAAATAAACTTTACAAATGTCACAAACTCCCAGAAATGTCACATTTAGCTTTTATTTTTGCCTTTATTTAGAGAAAATAACTGTCAAAACAAATGTTATTTTATGTATTGATTTTAATGCTAATTAAGATCTCTACTTTAAAACTCTTAGTATTAATATTTTTATGTGAGCATTGATCGACTCAATACAATGTCATAATGTCAGGGCAGTACACTAAAAAAAACTGTATAAAAACAATTACTGGTTAATTTTACTAACTACAAAGAAACTGCAAGTAATGCATCTAATTAAAGTAAAAAGACCGAAATGCATTTTTTTTTTTTTTTTTGTAAAAGACACTTCAATAACCTTTATTGAAGCAGAGATTTGTTTCAGATGATCTGTGGTTATATGAATCTTCATTTGAGATTGTGAGGCCAGTGTTGGTCTGTTTTTATCTGTGTACATGACAGACGGAGGGAAATATCAGGAGCTGAATTCCAGCAAACCACGGCTGGACCTCAAACCATACACGAGCTCCTCCCTGGACAGAGTATTATATCACTGTAAGCTTCAGCAAAATCCTTTCCTGGTTTCTGTGGCCCGATTCCTTGCGCACAGCATGCGGTCCTTCTCTGGCAGTCTTGAAAAGAGGCCTGCCATATTTTTATATTCCAATATGAAAGGCCAAACAATAAATGACTCTGTAGACATTGGCTTCTGAAAGGACACACTTAAGAGAAAAGAGCAGATTGCTTGAAGAAGTGTCTTAGATCATCGAGTGCATAGCTTGTTTAACAACGGTGTAACAACAGATATCAGGACTAAACTGAATCAGGAAAAAAAGGAAGTGTAAATAAAAGTGCTTTCTTAGATTTCAGTCTTTTAATATTTTACATTTTCTTTTCAATGCTGAATCTTAACACTTTTAAACTACCAGTGTTTTCGGATAAAAACCCAAGCTGAAGCACATGCATAAAGAGTTTCTTCACGTTATTCATTTCCATCTAATCACTGCACTGCATTATGCATGAGGTCAGATAACAGCGCCAAAAAATGAGTTCCAGCGCTGTTCATTCACCTCTGTGTTGTCCTTCACATCTCATAACCTAATTCATGCTTGCAAAAAACAATCTGCAAATGCACAGCCAACGCTAGGTTAAAAACAACACGGTTTAGATCATTTAATAGATACGAAGCCAATGCTGGTGTGTGTTAAATCAACTATTGCTGCTGGGTTAAAATGAACCCAATATGGTGTGCAAGTTAAAATCACTTTAACACAGTAACAACACAGGCAACAGTAATAATCAAAAGGTTAAGATTAATCGACAATCAACAACACCTCAAAATAGACAAAAGTAGGCAAGAGCAATGTGTACATGTAATGGCAAATCAACAGTTAAACAACTTATGCAGTTAAACAAAATAGCTTAACGGTGCATCAGTGGTTTCTCTTTACAATGTGTTTTTGCAGCAATACGCAATGTATCCAATCACAGTTTGCACTGGTTTTCAAAACCGCTTTCTGTGCAATAGCCGCCCCTTTCGGGAATGAGATCTAAATCTCAATATGATTGCGCGGCTTGTTTCATTGACACACTGGTTGGGAAAAAAACTTGCTTTGTTGCACCATGATTGATCGCGCACAATGTGAATAGCTCTATAGGGAATTATTGTTTCGATTCAAGAACATCATTGCAGCATACATTTGCACCGATTAATCACACTTAGTGTGAAAGGCCCAATTTGACCAATTATTTCTTCCAACCAATGAAAATAGTTCCACTACTGCCAAACCATCTGAGTGACACCAAAAACATGCAGACTCGAAAGCCTGTAATAAACTCTGTGATAAACTGTGTATTATAGCAAATCAACAGGATTTTCTCCTCTTCGTGTAAAGCATTTAAACCTCTTGATGTTTTGGTGAGAGAGACGACACTCAGATTTAAACAAGCATCTTTCTTGCCAGAAACACAGTGAAAGTGATGCATGTTTAAATTAAAAAATATTGCATTTGCAAAGTTAGCCACATTCACTAAAAATCCCAGAATATTATATTCAACATACAGATATTTATTTGTGTAGACAGTAGGGACACCCATCTTAATGTTGCGTATCCTGTGTGAATTGACCATAAACTTTACAGATGCACTCAGTTACAATTCATTTACATATCAAAAAAACAAAAAACAAACATCCTTCTGACTGATAATAATTATATCAGAGTATTATAATACTCATTTGTTGATATTTGTAAGTATAGTCTATCAAAATAATTTTTTTTCTATCATAGTTGTTTGTCTTCAGTGATAAAGATGCCTGTTGTCAAACACGTCCCAGACTGTTTTTCCATAGTCATGTTTCTTCATCTCTGTAGTCAGTGTGTTTCAGGTCTGCTGTGGATTAGTCACAGTCTGGAACCTGGTTTTGTCAGTCAGGATTTAGTTTTGCCCTTCAGTTCCTTAAGTAGCTCACTACTACTGCACTTATTTTTGCGCACATTGCACTTTGTATTGTACATCTTGCAGAATCAACCAAATGTTAAACATTTTACCAAAAATAAGAGAGATTATACAAAATGTTACTTTTTATTTGGCACACACACACACATATATATATACTGTATATAGCAAAATTTTGTTGATTCTTGCATGTTTTGCGACTGACTCATTTATGTAGTCTGCTCTGCTTCATGTGAGTGGGCGGAGCTAAAGAGCTCTTTTGGCACGCTCACTTGCTGTTAGACTCTGATTGGTGGAATTTTCTGTACAGAATCATCATTTATCAATCATTTAAAAAAAGGTGAATTAATGCGATCAGATGGGTTCAACAAAAGTAAATACAATCGATTCACAACCTCAGAGCTCACAACAGCTCTGTCTTTTAAGATTTATATTGAGTTTTACTTCTGAAACCTGACCGTTGCGCTTTATACTGTACCAGGTGAGCTAATGAGCAAGTTTACCATGTTCCATATGGAGCTAGTTATGTGATGCAGACAACAAAATGTGTGTGCTGTTCATTCAAATACTGCACTTTGGTGAAAGGGGCTTAAGGTCATAACATAGTATTGTTCAATAATCTGTTCCTTTAACAGTAAGTTGTGTGTAAAGGAATTCAAGTTGTTGGTGTTTTACTGGCACTAGTATTAATTTAATCTGAAAACTGAACTGAATTGTATGTATAGTTACATTTTTTGGAGTTCTGCAGAAATGTAGGTAGAAGCAAGTTTTTCCAACGATGAACAATGTTAAAATAAAGCAAATTAGAACCTCATGCATCTTCCCAGCTCAACTGAGATCAACAGGTCAAAACATTTCTATGCCGCTAGCATCAAAAATCCAAGTGCTGGTGAAATTGCAAAAATAATGATTAATTCATTTCCAAAAAGTTTCATAAACACTCCCCATATGCCAGTTTTCAACCCCCCAAATCGGACAGTTCTGTCCCAAACCCATGCCTTCGATGTGAGTCACTGTTGCTGTGTTGGGCTTTTTTAGATGCTCGCATAAACAAAGCAGTTTTTGATGATGCCACAAAATCATTGTGTGTAGTGTTTGGTAAACTGTTGTTTTTGCCTTGTGGTGCATTTTGGCACAAGGGCTTGCTTTCTGATGGTAAGAATTCTTCGAACAACAGCGAAATTTAGAGGCTGAAGCGCTGAGAAGAAAAAAAAAAACTTTAAAAAGGCAAACATTGCATTTTAAAAGAAGCTTAACCCCCTTCCAACACATCTTAAATCCTTTTGGAAAATACAGTACAACACCGTAAACCCTGCATTGCTCCGTATATTGGATTATAGGCGCTTGAGAGCAGTTTGCACATTTTCCTTTTCTTCTGAAGCTACTTGGCGTCTAGTAATACGGGAAGAAAATCACAAAAAAAGACAAGTAGGCTCAAGAAGTCCCTGCTGGGTCTACTGTGGGACTTCTCATACTTTTCTTAAGATGACACCATCCTTTTCTGCTCTCCACCCATTTTTCAGTCTGAGAAATCCCCCGTGGAGTCCGGGACACAATGGGGGCCGGTCGAGGGGGAGTGTGTTGGATTTGCATGCAGCTGTTTGCTGTTCCTAAAGCCACAAAGGCCAATCAAATTTGCATTAATGGAGGGTGACAGGCAGGAATCCTGCTGGAAGCGGCCCTCACACTCGCACACTTGGGAGACGCGCTGCTTTTCTGCCTAAATGGTCACTGAGCGGGATCTTTCCAATTATTTTTCATTCTTATATGTTGTAAATGTGTAATGTATTTATTTATAAAACATCTCACCTAAGACCTCTTTCATTATTTTTTAGTTTTTAAATCTAGTTATAATAATGTAGACATAAATATATTACTGTTGTAACTTACAGCTGTACTGTTAAATAAAAAAAAAAACAGTATTTGATAATTATAAAGATCATTTAACTCTACACGCTACCAATGTTTATGCCTTAAGTTCTTCATTTTTAAATGGTCAAACCCTCGAGCGTTTGATGTTTCAAATCCTCAAGTTTTCTTTTGGGGAATTTCTGTAAACTTCTGTCCACAGAAATGTTGGAAATTATGCAAATGTGTCAATAAAGTGAACCAAAATGCATTCCAGAAATGCATAAACTCATACAGAGAAGGAGTTTACTCTGAGCCGAGCTGCTTTGAGACCCTGAAAAACTGGGGACAAAAATAAATAAATAAAATAAATAAATCATAGTCAAGAGGTCTAACCTGCAAAAAAACTAATAAAACTAATATAAATACAATAAATAATACAAAAAAAAAAATGCAAGAGGTCTTACCTACATAAATAAATTAAATAAAGTTCAGTTGAGCAGCAGAAAATGGGGTATATTGTGCAACGATGTTGGCTATGCTGGCTTGAGCCCACAGCAAACACCAGGAAGATGCATAAGAAAACTACTTTTCCAGCCACTGACCAGAATTCCTGATAAAATTCCAAGTCAAGTCCAATGGAACAGGATCACAGCTAATTAGAATCCAGCTAGAACTGTTGCCATGGCAATGCACGGAACATTGCATGTAATGTATTATGTATGGCATCGGATTCCCCCTTAACATGAGTTAAGTTAAAAGAAAGCGTGAGATAAAGAGGCACACGCTTTGGCAGGCCCGTTTAGGGCGACTGTTACTGCTTTCCTCTCTTTCTTCCCAGCTTTGATGTAAATCTCGACTGCTGCTGGCAGAAGGTGAGTTTGAAAAACTGTGCTGGTGTGTGGAAATAAACATCGACTCTAGAGAGCCAGTGAGTGGAGCAACGTGTTTGAGACTGCAGAGTATAGACACCAGAACGCTCTACTGTTTGCTTTGCACTGTTCATCTGTGCACGTCTTTCCAAAGAACAACAAAGGCTCATTATCAAGATAAAGTCAGGTTCTCTTCCAGTCAAATGACACATGCATGCGGGATAACATCCAAACTAACGAAGCGCACAGTGAAGTCTTGCCCACATCGTTTTCCAGTAAGTATCATCGTTTCACTGGGAAATGCATCACATTAGTCAGGGATATTGAACAGTCGGCTGGTCATTTTGCGAAACAAACCTTGAGGCTCGAGTCTCAGCTCAATGCCTTGAGACCACCACAGAATTTACACTGGCTTTAAAATACATTACTTATGGTTATCTCTGCAAAATAAATAAATGCATAGCCATAAATGCAGAAATCTTACACAAGCACCAACACATTCTCTCAAAACTGCCAGTTGAAATACCTCATGCTCAATGTTCATAATATTTACAGTTGGGCATGTGTTATACTTTTCATAAAGAAAAGTATAGGTGCATTAGTGTACATACTGTATTTATTGTACAATAGAACATGCTTCTCAATGTTATATCAATAATACGGAATGCTTAAAAATAATTTTTTGAAAAAAAAGGACAATTTTTTTTTGAAAAAGATCACTCTTCCATGTTTACATTTAGCAAATAAATCAGCAGTTAATAATTATTGACCCATTAGAGCGCATTTGTCTTTATGTCTATATTAAGTATTTTCTGTAACCAGATAACAGATCAGATCTATTTTCTGATCTGAAATCAAAGTAGAAAATCTTAAATTCTTAGTCATTACATTAAATGTTGCAAAGGGTTAGTTCACCCAAATATTAAAATTATGTCATTAATGACTCACCCTCATGTCGTTCCAAAACCGTAAGAACTCCGTTCATCTTCAGAACACAAGTTTAAGATATTTTAGATTTAGTCCGAGAGCTTTCAGTCCCTCCATTGAGAATGTATGTACGGTAAAGGTCCACGTCCAGAAAGGTAATAAAAACATCTCAAAGTAGTCCATGTGACATCAGAGGGTCCGTTAGAATTTTTTGAAGCATCGAAAATACATTTTGGTCCAAAAATAGCAAAAACTACGACTTTATCAGCATTCTCTTCTCTTCCGTGTCTGTTATGAGCGCGTTCACAATACTGCAGTTTAGTGATATCCGGTTCACGAACGAATCACTCGATGTAACCGGATCTTCTTGAACAGTTCACCATATCGAACTGAATCGTTTGAAAACGGTTCGCGTCTCCAATAAGCATTAATCCACAATGACTTAAGCTGTTAACTTTTTTTAATGTGGCTGACACTCCCTCTGAGTTCAAATAAACCCAATATCCCGGAGTAATTCATTTACTCAAACCAGTACACTGACTGAACTGCTGTGAAGACAGAACTGAAGATGCCGAGCCAGATAACGAACGAAACATTGACTCGTTCTCGAGTCAGAGAACCGGTTGCATCGGTTTTCGGATCACTCATCGGTTTTATGATCACCAGTAGTTCTTTCAGACAGTTCGATTCAATAAAAATGTTGAAGAAAACGTTTCACGTTTCACAACGGTTCACCATCAAACGTAATGACTTCATTGGCGATGACTGCCCTTGATTCAAGCCTTCGGTTTACCTGCGCTCATAACATTAGTAATCAGTTCAGAATCAATCATCAAAAGAAACAGTTCAGTTCAGACGCGCTGTGTGTCAGTCTGAATCACGCAAATTCCTCGGTTCTCGAATCGGGCGTGTCCGACAGAAACGGTTCTTGACTCGAGAACGAGTCAATCATTCGTTCGTTATCTGGCTCGGCTCGATGTTCATCTTCAGTTCTCTCTTCACAGCAGTTCAGTCAGTGTACTGTTTGAGTAAATGAATTACTCCGGGATATTGGTTTATTTGAACTCAGAGGGAGTGTCAGCCACATTAAAAAAGTTAACAGCTTAAGTCATTTGTGGATTAATGCTTATTGTAGACGCGAACCGTTTCAAACGATTCAGTTCGATTTGGTGAACTGGTTCAAGAAGATCCTGTTACATCGAGTGATTCGTTCGTGAACCGGATATCACTAAACTGCAGTATTGTGAACGCGCTCATAACAGACACGGAAGAGAAGAGAACGCTGAATAAAGTCGTAGTTTTTGCTATTTTTGGACCAAAATGTATTTTCGATGCTTCAAAAAATTCTAACGGACCCTCTGATGTCACATGGACTACTTTGAAGATGTTTTTATTACCTTTCTGGACGTGGACCGTATACCGTACATACATTCTCAATGGAGGGACTGAAAGCTCTCGGACTAAATCTAAAATATCTTATACTGTGTTCTGAAGATGAACGGAGGTCTCACGGGTTTGGAACGACATGAGGGTGAGTCCTTAATGACATAATATTAATTATTTGGGTGAAAACTATACCTTTAATGATCTGAAATCAAAGTAGAAAATCTTAAATTCATAGTCATTACATTAAATGTTGCAAACATTCCAAAAAATAAATAAATGTATGAATAAATATAAAAATAAAATAAATTCTTCCTCAGTATTTTTCCCCCACTTAAATCACATTTACCTGAGAAGCAAAATGAAGTCTTGTTTTCTGAGAAATAGAACAAAATGATGCTTAAAACGAGAACTAATATTTGTTAATGTGACAAAAAATACTGAAGAAAAGAGCACTTTTTTGCAGTGTGATCAGAAAGTACAGTAAAACTTATTTCAGTATTTTTTTTGTTTGAATTGAAAAGTAACAGCAATCTGTTTGAAAGTTGTGATTTCAAGCTTCGAGGCATTGCAAATACAAGACACTTACACTTAGAGACCATATCGATGTATTGTGTCTTTTAACATTTTCCTTAAACTGTGTACTTGGTCTAAAGAAGGTCTTAAAAAACTCTCAAGTTTACCTGCAGAAAGCCTGAATTAGGGCTGCACAATTAAAAAATGTCAACGATCTAATCATGCAAAATGTAGATCAAACCGCAAAAGTCTACTTTTCTCTTTACCATGTTTTTACACAGTTTGTGCAGTGTTGAGCATTGTGGCTTCACTAACTCTCTGCCTGCTGAATGTGGATGGGATGAGAGTGAGAAATGGAAATCCTGGAGTGGATCCGGAGCAGCGTATTCAGTCTGTGACTGAGAATCTAATCTTCTGTCTCAATCTCTCTATAAAATAAATAATAATTCAGCTACATCAGTGCATGCGTTACAACAAGCACAGAAACCTTTTTTTTTATTTTTTTTATTTTTTATGAAGGTCTCTAGATGATTTCTGTTTGTCATAATGCATGCACTATGTAAGTTTTGCTTCTGAAAGGGAAACCCCTACAAATGCATTTGCAAAAAGTTCAGCCGCAAAAATAACTGCCTTTTCATTGCTTCTTATTCACTGCGTGTCTTGAGTAAATCCTGACAGTAAGTTTTAACTCCAAAAGAGGGTTTGTGTTGCTGCAGGCTGATAGGAAAAGTCTGTGGCAGCTCATTGAATCATACAGTCACAAGTTATGAAATTTGGCACACAGTTAGTGGACAGTCCCAATGTAAACTACATGTCTCTGCTTGCATATTTTAAACCATGTGGTCTAGAAACCTCATTGTACAGAGTAACAATATCTCAAATATGGCACAGCAACAGAAAACACCTCTTTATGTTTTGGTCAGTAATATCATCTACTTTGTCCTCCCACACTTCACAATGTTCCCTGCATCTTAGGGAAATCTGACCAACCATATGGTCATAACCATAACTTCTGCATAGCAGTCTTTAATAGCCATATCTTATAGTATGATGGCTTTTTGCAAAGATGCAAAACAAAATGCACAAATGTCATTTCATTTATTTGTCTGGTGACATGCATTAATAGCAGATATCAGATAACATTTCTCTATTTTTGTTGACATGTTTATATGGTAAATTGTGAATTTGCTGCACCAAAAGAAATATGCTGACCCATCTGCTTCATACAGGACTCGGGAAATCACGCTGATGCAATTTAAGAATAATATTATGACATTACTCTGAGAGCTGTAGACATAATGCATGCTAAAAGTGCAGTCTGTTATTTTAGAAATGACACCAAAACAAGTTATTACTTCATGCAATGTCTGGCAGAACAGAGATCAAAATATCTGGGCTTGTAGTTCAAATGGAAGCCATTTGTTATTTATATTAACTGATAAATATCCAGTTGCTACCTAGTAATATCAAATAAAAAAAACTCATTTCATTAAAAAAAGTGAAAAAAAAAAAAATGCATGATTTAAAACATACATATATGCAAGATTTGCAAAAAGTGTCTGCCAATTCAAATGGGAGACCATTTTCAAAACGGTTGCACTTAAAGTCTTTCACAAGGACGCATTGTTTTAGGTTCTTCTGTGTTCAATGTTAGTGGGCCATTAAAGCTGAAATCCTCTGACCTAACACCAGGAGCGGTCTAATCTCTGATCTGCCTGTCTTTCCTTCAGCCTTCAGTCGTGCAGCGCTGCCGTTCGGTCTGGTGCGGAGAGAGCTGTCGTGTGAGGGTTACCCTATCGATCTGCGCTGCCCGGGGAGTGATGTCATCATGATCGAAACCGCCAACTACGGCCGCACAGACGACAAGATATGCGACGCCGACCCCTTCCAGATGGAGAACATTAATTGCTACCTCCCGGATGCATATAAAATCGTATCTCAGAGGTAAAAGACCGTCTGCCAAGCATCGCCTGTAGTCCAAATGTGGATGCTATTTCCTCGCTTCCTTTTCGCTTGTAGCTACTGAATTTGGCTCAGCAGATATCGTGTGCTTGTTTCTGAAAAGCTCTAGAGTTTAACATGCAAACTCGAGTTCAAATTCTTCCGGAGTTCTTTTATAAATAAACGCCACCTGTGTTAGTCCACTTTAATTGGTCCAGACCTCATCAGGGTTTGACATGTTCCATTCTGTCTCTGTTAGTTTGGGAATACTCAAGACCTTCCTCAAAATGAACCATATGCTTTTGCTTTCAGGATGGCCTAAATCTGAGCATTACGAGGGTTGAAATGGTTAGACAATATGTGTGTTCTTCACTTCAATAACTGTGCTTTCCGCCACATTTAGATTATTCCCCCAAAATAAAAGGAAATAAATCCAGTAACTGCACAAAAGCATGTGAACTTTTAATGAGCCAAGCACTGTACTGCTTTGCTAACTTAGGTTGCCAGATCTGAGTAAGAACTAGCCAAATAAAAACTATTCTTATGGCCCAAGCCCCAATATCAAAACCTCACTGTTTTGCAATACACACAATTTTAACTTGAAAATCACTGTGCATGCTAGTCATAATCATAAAAAACTGTCTGTATTCATAAAGAAGCTCAATGGAGCCTTTCCCCCTCACAAAACTCATGATCCAGCACAGTTTTAGCATTGGTAACATTTAAAATGGGTAAAAGATTTCAATACAAGCATTTCTGTCAAATACAGTTTATGCAATATGACAAACTTTTCACCTACCGGGGAGAAGAGATACAGCCAGCAGCAACCGTTTAAAAGTCGCCCAATTCAACGGGAAAACCACAGACCTGGCAACCCTGGTGCTAACCCTGCTCCGGAGCTATCAGGGTTTAAAGAGACAATAACCCAAGGTTAAACGCAGTGTGAAAAGCCCAAAAACTGGAAGTCAGCTATCCGTTATTCAGCTGCCAGGGCTTCAGCTGGCAATGCTACTCAGCTAGCAGAAAACAGCATGGCATTAGTTCAGCCAAAAATGAAAATTCAGTCATCATTTACTGTTACCTATGAACGGCACCACAGAGGAAATTCTCAAATGCTGGGGGATTTGAAAGTCTTTTTTTTTTTTTTCAGAATTAGTTGCAGTTGGCCTTGAGTTAGAATTAATGATTTTTTTTCTTAATTAATAAATGTTTTCCCCTGATTAGCCTAAAGCCAAAGTGTCTTGTGGTTAGCATGAGGATGTGTAAGCATGCATTAACACAGCCGCACTCCGTGCACGCAGAACATGATGCAAGGAAGGTGCAATTAACAAAAATGATACAAGACGTCTTCGTGCAGAAGCTCGATGGACACATAACTAATCTAGAGGTGTGGGGGGAGTCATGTAAGGTGCTAATGTGAAGTTAAAACTGTGCTGAAGAAGATATTTTGAAGAATATGGTTATGCAAAGAGTCGTTGGTCCAAATTGACTTCCATGATATGAAGAAAAAAAAGAAAAATCCTAATGAAGTCAGTGGGGACCAGATATTGTTTGGCTACCAGCATTCTTTAAAATATCTTCAAAACAGTAAATGATGACAGAATTGTCATTTTTGGGTAACTGTCCCTTTAAGTGAGAAGTTTTGTCCATTAATTGATTTCATTGAATGTTTCAGGTGTAACAATCGGACGCAGTGTGTTGTCATCACAGGCTCGGACGTCTTTCCAGATCCGTGTCCTGGGACATACAAGTATCTTGAGGTCCAGTATGAATGTGTGCCATACAGTAAGTGATCTTACAAATATTCTGAAATACGGCTCATACCAAAAAATTATTATAATAACAATTTTATCTTGTTTATTTTACTGGAATGTCTTGCAAAGTAATAGTAGAACAGTAAAATGCTGAAATACAACATCATTAAATTTGTCAAAGATGATACGTCCCATTTTAATAACAACAACAAAAATAAATAAATAAATAAATAAAAAAACCCTAAAACTTCATCTGTATGTGGGTCAAAGATGATACGTCCCATTTTGGTGTCCGCATCAAATTAAGTTTACAAAAGTGATTTTATATACAGAAAAGCAAGTAAAGTGTCTGCTTTAATGTTTTAAATGACTTTTGTGCAAATAAAATGTCAGTATGTGGGTGAAATAATGTTCCGTTGTCATTCAGCATTACAGATATACTGTATTTATGCAAAAATAAAACAGCATACTTATTCTGATCTGTACTTAATAAAACATATACAAGAAAGAGTGATTATACTAAATTTGATTATATTTTATATACAAACCTAGTGGTTTGAAGGTAAGTGGCAAAGATTGGTAAATATTTAAAATTACAATCAGTTCGTATTTTTAGGGCTGCACTGTCATCTGATGATTCAGTAAATATTTTTTTTTTTTTGCTATGTCAAATATTGTTACACCAATTTACATTTTAGTGGGTGTCTTCAGTAAAGCATGGTAAAAATGTGATAGTCTATTAAAAATAAATAAATAAGTACATAAAAATAATGCTTTATTAAACTTGTATTGTTTTGATGCTTAAACCCCTTTTCGTCTTTGACCCATGTTTTGATGTTGAATAAGTAATAGCACCCCACACGTAATATACCGCTTCAAACATGCATAGTAAGCTTACTAACAGCTTTTATCCTTATATCATAGCTCTGTTCCAAAACATAGTGAGCTGCTCTTCTTAGGAAGCATCCTAAATGAAAACACACATCCTAAGTGATTTCCGAATCTCTTCATGCGCAGCAACTCTATCAACAGTCACAATTCATGTTACTAAGAAAATCACACGATAACCTAACCTAGTGCAAAAATACAAAACACAAACCCAATATTACATTTATATGCTGTGTAATACAGACTAATATATTTATTTATATATATGTTTGTATATACATTTTATAAAGACATACATTTAATATGAATGTAAATAGTCAGTGCAGTGCATTCTGGGATTGCCTTATCCATGAAAGAAACGTGCGATGCTGCTATAGATTTAGACAGACATTTGGCATGTTTTGCATGCAACAATGAAGCCTTAAAATACTCGTCTCTATACAGTAAGCAGCTCATTAGGATTTGGAACAGAGCCATTGTCTGTTTCAGCGTTTAGCTTCGTGCCGTTGTTTCTCCGTCAATGATTAAATGGAAAGGTGTTTACTCTGTGTTTAATATCTTTAGCTCAGCTTTTGGGTTTCTGATTCTTTGTCCAGTTTTGCAGCTGATGGCCATTGTCTTCTTGAGAAATAAAATGTTCTGTCTTCAGACATCTTTTCTACAGATGCTTTGTTTCTTGTGTTTGTCTCTCTATTGAAAGCCTCTAGTTTTTTTCAGATGGATGTTGGAGGACCATGTCCTGTTGTGGTGGCCAAAAATTTTGGCTCCGATTTTTGAGAGATTTTGATATGTCTTTTAGTTTCTACAAAAATATTGTGCAGCACAACTGTCTTCAACATTGATATTAATCAGAAATGTTTATTGAGCAGCAAATCAACATATTAGAATGATTTCTGAAGGATCGTGTGCCACTGAAGACTGGAGTAATGATGCTCAAAATTCAGTTTTGCTCATAGGAATCAATTACATTTTACTACATATTCACATAGAAAGGTTATTTTAAAATGTTATATCACAGTTTTTAATGCATTTTTGATCAAAAACATGCAGCCTTGGTGAGACTTTTTTCAAAAAACATAAAATCTTACAGATCCTGAACTTTATTTCTCTTTGGCTTGGCTTTTCGTTTTAATGATAACTTTAAAAATCAAGCAGAAGCCTGCTTGCAGGTCAGATTGTTTCTTTGGCAGTGGATTGAATAGACGACCACTGCAGCACTAATCATTCTCCCTTTCAGGAAATTTAGTGTGCAAACCTTCTCATTTAATTCATATTCATGATCCAAGATTGTTACTACGCCCCTTTCTTCATTCCTGTTTTTCAGCATTTTAGCCGCTTTTTTAAAATTCAATTAACTTGTCCAAAAAATTATTTTCATATTATATTAATATGAGATCATGAAAATTTAAATGTGTTAATTAATGCATTAACTTGCCTGTAGATGTGTTATTTGTTTTTGTGACAATACATTGTTCACAATAATAACTCCAATCTTAGAGAATAATTGAATATTAGACAATTAATGGTTAAACGTGTCCTTTTTAAATGCCTAGTAGTATCTGTCTGGCTCTTTATGTTGTCGTTTTTCTTTCTCTTGCTCTCTAACTGCTAACTTCTCTCTCTGTTGCTAGGTGTCCACTGAAAGCAACTTGATTAATTAAACCTTATTCTCAGTAACACAGGTGTTGTCCCTAAGCGTTTTACTTTGAATGTTTTTTTTTCTCTGCATATGCTGTAAATTTTCCCATTGGATGGTCTCTTCTTTGACGTAAACATTTTGGCCTGTATATGTAAATGTAAGGTTTTTTTGGGGGGGGGGCTCTTCTAATCCTTTCTCTCCCTTGACGCTCTTTCCATTCTTTTGCTTTTCCATGGCTCAAAATAGAAGTGGAGCAAAAAGGTACAGTAAATGACTGCTCTGGCTCTCAGTCCTCAGCTCCTTGTTTTGTGTTGTATGGTTTTGAACCCTTCCCTCTGCTCCCCCTGCCACCCCATCGCCTACATGATATCAAGGTGGAGATCTATCGAACCCAAACCCAGAAAATGTTGGGTTGGAGGTTAAAATATCAAAAATCAACCTCTTTTTATACACTTCACACATGGAAATTACATGGAAATCTTCTATGGTCTATATTTTAAATTATTTTCCATTTTCCAAGGTCATGCATGTGATTTTTATGATGAAATACTTTCTAATTTCCCAGTTAATGTGCAGAGCCAATTATAAGTAAGCTGTCTTTCAGTTGATCCCCTGCAAAGTGCAAACACTGTGGGGTTAATAACAACAAATTACTTTTAAGTGTCTAGTCCAACCCAACTTTGACTAGCCCATGGTGAGACTAAAGTGGACCTTTTTGTTTTTAAGACAGGGGAAAACCAGATTTGAAAACCTGTTTGGAAACATTTTTTATGCCAATCTATTCAGTGCCACTAGTAGCACAACAATCGCATGCTTCACGTTAAATAAGATAAGCTCTTTGACAGTTGGTTCATGTACAGTGAACTTTGGCTGAATTTTATTTGGCTTTTTCCTTCAATGATAATGATAAGAGAGAGAGGCCAACTGTCTGTAGACATCTGCATGTGATATGCTGTTCACCACAGACTTTGCATTTCCAACTGGTTCAACACAAACCAACGACGGGCGCGTTTGGCAAAGGCCTCGCTCTCAGTGACATGAGCAAAGATTCTTCTCTTTGGCTCTCATCCTATCTGTCCTGAACAGCATTGTCATCCTGTTCCCTCGACCTCCGTGTCCTTTCCTCCCGCCTCTCATGTGTCGTTGGTTCTTTCCTCAGACATGATCCATGTATGTGTGTTTACTTTCAAAGGTATGGCTTTTACGACCAATCTGACAAACCCTCCCCATACTGTCGACGTAAAAGAACCGTGAACGTAGATATTCCAAAATGAATGTTATCTGTCCATTAGCTTTGTTTCTCTCATCTTGTTTCATTTACAGGACTTTTTTGCCGTCCTCTTTTTTCCCTCTTGACTGTTCCTCTCAGTTAAACTTGTTTGAGAACTATCTCAGGGAGCAAGACCACCTCAAAACAGAGTCTCACTTAACCTCTCGTTTTCTTTCGACTATGCACGTAACACCAGTTATCACACTGCCAAAATGAAAATGTGATACATTAGCTTCTGAAATCCATGTTTTACTTACACACACCCAAAGAATTGGACCTAAAGTATACATAGAATGTCTTGGAATGCATTGTAGAGTGCATTCCTGGTTCGTTTTCTAACTCTAGTTCTTGACCTTTCTTCTCAGTTTTTATTTGCCCTGGGACTCTGAAAGCAGTAGGAGATCCAGCCTTTGTCTTTGAGGCGGAACAGCAATCAGGGGCTTGGTGCAAAGACCCCCTGCAGGCGGGGGACAAAGTCTACTTCATGCCGTGGACTCCGTACCGCACCGACACACTCATAGAGTACGCCTCACTCGATGATTTGCGAAGCGGGCGACAGACGACTACCTACAAACTTCCACACCGTGTTGATGGAACCGGATTTGTGGCATACGACGGGGCCATCTTCTTCAACAAGGAACGCACGCGAAATATCGTCAAGTTTGACTTGCGGACTCGTATAAAGAGCGGGGAGGCCATAGTCGCAAATGCCAACTACCACGACACCTCGCCCTATCGCTGGGGCGGGAAAACCGACATTGACTTGGCGGTTGATGAAAGGGGACTGTGGGTTATCTACGCTACAGAACAGAATAACGGACGTATAGTTCTCAGCCAACTCAATCCTTATACTCTGCGCTTTGAGGCCACTTGGGAGACCGTCTACGACAAACGCTCTGCCTCCAATGCCTTCATGGTGTGTGGCATACTTCACGTGGTCCGTTCCACCTATGAGGAGAATGAAAGCGAGGCCAGTAAGAGCCAGATTGACTATGTGTATAACACCAAACTGGGGCAAGGGGAGTATGTCAATATCCTCTTCCCTAACCAGTATCAGTACATCGCAGCTGTGGATTACAACCCGAGGGATAACCAGCTATACGTGTGGAATAATTTTTACATTCTGCGGTACAATCTGGAGTTTGGGCCACCCGATCCAGACGAAGGTAAGACTCATTATGGTCTTTATGGAGTCTGATTTGTCTGCAGAGCGTAGGCTGTTATGGATGATTTAGTTTTAATTTTAAATACTGTAGAGAGTCCTCTAAACCAAAATAGCTGAAGTGCCTGGGATTATTGTCTTGTGTGATTGTCGCAGTGACTGCTTATGAAGGCATATTATGGCAGTGAGCCAAGCAAGGCTCTCATTCGCTCGACTCAAGTGTCTGATGAGTCTTTGCAGTCCTATTCCCCTTTATTTTTTCCGTAACCCTGTAAATCTCACCCATAAACTCAGACCGGGAGCCGCAGGGGGATCTTCACAATTGGCATGTTACACAAAAGCATCTGAGAAGCCTAGAAGAAAATTATCTCAGCTTGTTCCAATTGGTATCGGATTAATTTCCTAGAGAATAAGATTTCCACTAAATTTAGACAATCTCAATATCATTTGGTGTGTGGTGAAGGAAAATGCATAGCATGTGCATGAAAAGATGCAGTTATCATTTGGCTGCAAAAAGGCTCAACGAATGACAGCACTACCAAGCGTAGACCTTTAATTGCACGGTATGTGTTAACTAAGCCTAGCTTTGACCCTGCTTAAGAAAATCTATAATCTAAGCTAGTTGCCTTTCTCCAGAAATGTGTTAAAGCAATAGTCATTGCATGGCCAAATGCATGTATCATTGCCTCACAACAAGGCTTGAGAAATGACTTGCCAGAGGAAAAAAAGATCAGTCATCAAGAGCCATTAATTGTAATTGTGAGCCACTAGACAACATTCTTCTGTTAGCAAGAAGAATAATTAAACAGAAACCCAGTGTTATTATTTTTGTGCCAAATACCCTGTGCGTGCAAAAGTGTATTATATGTGCAAAAAGGCGTGCACATGTGTAAAGAATTATTGTATTGTAAAACCATGTATCGTTTTGCAAAGAAGGGCCATATGACACTTTGTTTCTAAAAAATGTACCCAGTCATCAGTATTTCCCCCTCATCCCTCATAGGCTGAAAATCTGGTGCAAAAGCTATGCGCTGTTGAGCATGTGAGCAGTAAAAGCTGTGAGCACACAGAGTATGTATGAAGAGAGGAAGCCAGTGAGATCTTGCACATGTACTGCAGTCAAAGAGATCTCAGAAGTGTGTTCAGATGTGGACATCAGCACATTTTTTGATGAAAAATTCTGTTAGAATTTAATGCTTAAAACTAAGTTCCCATGTATGTAAAATACTTTTGCGTGCTCAAAATATCCCCTTGTGTGTGCAGAGCTGTGGCACAAAAATAGCTCCATAAAAACTATGGTAAGTGGTGGCACTGGTGCCTGCTGTGCTTTAGCAGCATTTCCCCTTTTGACTAGGTCTGATTGTTTCCATTTCTGTCTGCTGTCCTCAGACGTGTGCATGCAAAGGTCGAGCCTTGAAATTCCAAGATCCTCTTTCCCCCCCTTCAAGCCACAATTAAGTCGACGCACCAGATTTTAACTGGCCCACCAAGCATGACAGGGAATGCATGCGTTCAGCCTATTTTCACTCTGGCAGTCACATGTAAATGTAATTAACATCTGAATTATCATAATTGCCATTAGTGGGTGATCAGGGCAGTGCAGCAAATTTGGGATGGTTTTGAATTGCTATTGTGACGCCAGTGGTTTTGTTGAGTTTTTTGGTTGTTTTTGCCATACTTTAATATACTAAGTCTGCAGTATTGATTTAAATTTTGAGCTATTGGGTTGAATCTCACAGGAAATTCCAGGCTTGCTTCATTCACACTTGCATGTTTATATCATGTCTTTAAACACTTGTCCAGCTGCTTTTTTCCCGTTTTTGGCTGTGGAGTGGTTGTACCTTGTTGCTACATTAATAGTGTTATTGTGTAGAATTTGAACACAACAACCTGCATTGACCTCTGGGAAATCATCCTCGGTCAAAACAAAGAGACTTTGAGCTGTGGAGGGTCTGAAAGTGACAGAGACCACGACAATACAAAATCTGAACCACAGACTCCGATATGATACTTGCAGTTGCTGCCAAAAATATTGATACCCACGTTTATTTTTTTCCCCAATAATCCACAATTTCTTTTAGAAAGCTTTAATAATAATAATTTTACAAAGCTTAATTTACTAAATGTAAATCTGATTAATGAATTAAGTTAGATTTCAGTTTAGATATAAATTTGAATGTGAAAAACAGTCAGATTTTGAATAAATCAGGTGAAGAATTCAATGACTCACCCATAAAGAGAGTGAGTCACCTTGACTTTATTTTATGACGATCCCTGAGGTCCTGTTAATGTTCATTTATGCCACCTCAGAGCTGCATTAAAGAGCTTCTGCAAATGCACCTAAATGCCCCTTCAGGTGCTGCTTCTGCAGTGCAAAGATGGCTTTTGTTGATGCTGATTTTATGTGATTGGTAGCAGCCCTGTAGTGTTTTATTATTCTAATTGAATTAAATTAAATGTAAAAATTTGACAGATGACGGATACATTTAATAAGGTTATAAAAAGCCATTATAAAGGTAAAAAGGGGGCAAATATCGTCCCTTAATGGAAATGTTAATTTCCATCACCACTGTGGTTATAAAACCAGAGCTGAAACTAGGACATCTGCTGTGTTAATGAAAGTATAATTAGACATTCCTGTTCACAGTAGCATAGCTTTACATCAGTGAGCTTGTGCTGAACATACACAAAGCACTTGTTTGTTGCCATTAAACCCCAGGTAATTTAATGTTTAATATATAATATTTCTTCTCTAACTGCTCAGTATTAAACTGTTATATTTCAGTTCTCATTGTTGATTGCAATAAAATATTGTTCTTAGAAAGAAAATGTAAATAGTGTCTCTTTAGCGGGAATTAAATCTCTAAGCCTGATCTCTGAGCGCAGAGATAAAATGAGTTGCTTGCATTAATATTCACAGGGAACGCAGTGAAGCCCCACAGCAATACCTGGCCGCAAAGCATCCGTAGAATTTACACCATCCGAAACTGATGACGCGAGATGCGTCTATGGGAGCCATTAAATCTCATTACCAGACTTTATGAAAGTGAAAGTGAAAGTCGTGACATTTGTCAAGTATGGTAACCCATACTCGAAATTGGTGCTCTGCATTTAACCCCATCCAAGTGCACACACACAGCAGTGAGAAGTGAACACACACCCGGAGCAGTGGGCAGCTATATATCCAGCGCCCGGGGAGCAACTGGGGGTTCAGTGCCTTGCTCAAGGGCACCTCAGCCATGGGTATTGAGGGAGGAAGAGAGCGCTGTTCATTCACTCCCTCCCACCTACAACTCCTGCCAGCACCGAGATTCGAACCTGCGACCTTCTGGTTACAAGTCCAAATCTCTAACCATTAGGCCACAGCTGCCCCATGAGCTGCACATTAAGCCTCAACTGTGAGTTGTACTTTGGGTAATTACATGTTAGCACAATTTCCAGCTTTTAAAAGAGTACCAGGGACACCGTGGTGCTCTTTGACTGTTGTAACAACACGCTGAAATGCTACTGCGAGTCGAGGAACAGAGTGTTAAATCCTTCGTAATAATCCTCCTTTACAATTCTGATAATTCCGTGAGGGCACAGACCGATTTGAAGCACGTCTGATTTCTTAGAGAATCAGTGTGAAATGAGAAGCGTGCTCAAACCACAATAGAGGACTGAGCTTTTCCCAACGTCTCAAACTTGTCAGTATATACAACAAGGCTTCTGTTTATATTCCATTTTCTAGCTAGAAATCATCTCCTGTCATTTCACACAAATGTGTTTGATAATGAAATCTGTATGATAATGTTAGCGATCAAGTCTTATTTTTGTTGATTTTTCAGTGTTGAGCCTTTATAACAAATGAGAAATGAAAATGCATCTGAAAGGTCTGTTCAAATCAAGACTGACAAAAATAAATTGGGCTAAATAAAGAACAAATGGACCTTAGTGTGTCTAATTTGACATTCTAACTCATTTAATCTTAAATTGTTATTCCATTCTATTTTTTTTTTTAATTTATTTTGAGGAACGAGTTAAGAGCACCATTGCAAAAATCTATGTCAAGATTGTCCAAACAAATTGTTGGAGCCAGATGCACTTTTTATTGACAAAGCACAATAGTAATACATGAAACACAAATATGGATCTGCAGTATATGAACATTTGTCGACTGACAAAGCAAAGTTATTTTGTACGGTGAGCATGTCAGTTTTTTGCTTTCCAGCGAAGAGGTAGACCATCAAAAAATATTTGAGTTTTGGTTCATATATCAGAGCACTTGGGGGCACAGAAAACAATATTGATGACTCCACAGTAGAGTTTGGATGGGTACATTACATTTATTAGTACATTATTCCAGTTCCTGTACGCTCACGCTGCCTCCCACAGCTTCGACATTTTATCCACAAAATCCAGCAGGTTGAAGGCAATGAGGATTTTCCGCTCTTGTGAGGTTCTGTCCCGCTCTGATGTCATAGGTTAAAGGTTCATGTTGCACCCTCTGTTGTATGAGTAGGTATTTTGTGCTTCCTTCAACCTGATGCATATTCGTTCCACTCTGGTGTGAAAAGACCATTCATCTGCCATTTAGCAACCTCATTTTTCACTTTGCGTTTGGTGTGACAAGCCTTAAAGGCATACTCCACCCAAACATGTATGTCACTTACTTTCTTGTATGTGACTTACCAGCTAAAGAAGTGGCCAAAACCCCTTTAAAAGCAGCCTTCATTTCCATTGCATTATTTTTCTATGAAACTCAATTTCCATTCCACAGAAGAAAGGAAAGTCGTATACATCTGGGATGGTATGAGGATGAGTAAATGAGACAATGTTAGTTTTTGGGTGGAGTATCTCTGTAATGGACATTTACGGGATTCTCAAACTTGGTGCATAAACCTCTATAATGATGAACAGGAGACTATTTTTGCATTCCCATTTTCTCCAACAGAAAAATTCCATGATAGCATTTTCCATGAACGATGGATTACAGCTGTCTGATGAGAGAAAGATGTCAAATTCATCACATCATCGCAGTTGTTAAACCATGTTTTTTTTCTTTTTCTCGTTGAATGTTATGTTACAATCAATGCATTAAGCTCCAGATGTCAAATGACTTGTGAACATCAATTCACATTAACTGTAAGCACAGAACGCAAGAGTCTCATGACTCATCGGTGAAGCATTATATTCAGAAAAGAGAGCAAGTCAAAAGGAACCAAATGCATTTTTAAACTCTCATCGGTGGCTCTTTCTTTAAAGAGAAGCTACTAATAAATAATAATAAAATGCATTGAATCCTGAGACTTTAACTTCTCATTTTGACAATTTAAAGCCATTTTAAGTGATGCACATGAACCATTTTGTCTTTAATAAGGTAAAAATTTGGAATCTGATGAGGCAATAATTGCTATGAATTTTCAGAGGTAAAGACGAAGAAATTTAATGTCCCACAGAACCTAAATTGTGTGTAAAAGATGTAAAATGAATAGTTCCTATAGGTACAGACAGGTCTATAGCTACCACTGAAATTATTATTTTCCCTTCATTTTGTTTTAATACATCAAGTCATAAAATATAGCTTACTTAATGCCAGTTTTGGTGCATATCAGCTTAATAAGAGAATAAAATGTGCTTTTGAAGGCCACTGTCCTCTGGGAATATCTCACAAGGGTGCCTCTGTGAGTTTTGAGTTTCAGTATAACACATTTTGAGTTAAATCGAAGCATTCGCAGCAGACAGAACTGAGAACAGCGAGCAAGAAAAGAGAGTATTGTTCTGTTTTTGTTTTTTTTTCCCCTCCGCCTCCTCAATGTTTGCCTGTTTTTCATTCTCCTGCTTCACATTCGCAGTGTATTCCTAGAGGCAGTGTCAGTCCCGAAGTTAATAAGCCACATTTCCACTCTCTTTGGTCTTTAGCACACATACATCAGCGTTTCTAAATGCAGTCTCTGACTTGGGCACCAATCTGTCTGGTTTTTATGTGCCTGCGGCTATTCACAGGGACTCACCAGTCAACCTGCTAATGCTGTCGTTTAGCAATGGAGCGTTTGACACCTGTTAGTCTGTGGTGATAAGTGGAAATGTAATGCCTGTGTGGGGTCTAAAGCTTTAAATCTTTGAAGAGATTCTACAAAGCAGGTGTTTTTCTTGATGGAGCTGTTCATAAATCAGACTGAAGCGCCTGAAACGGTTCGTGGCTCGAGCAGCACAGATCACAACAGCAAATTGTCATCACCCCTAAGCAGGCATTAATTAAAAATCATGCCATAGTACTTCAAAAGACGTTATGCATAGTACATAATATCTTTAGTGTCCTGTTGTGGAAGCCATAGGTAAGGAACGAAAAACTCCATTTGATGTTGGATAATGGAGAATAAAACCTGGGGAGAAACCAGGCAACACCAGGAGGCCAGCTCTCCTCTGGCAGCAGTGTTGGGGAAAGTTACTTTTTTAAAAGTAATGCATTACAGTACTGCGTTACTCCCTAAAACAGTAACTAATTACATTACTTAGTTACTTTTTATGGAAAGTAATGTGTTATGTTACTTTTGCTTTACTTTTTCTTATCTGGGCTTGGCTTGCTTGTTTGTTTTTAGAATAAAAAAAAAAAATATATATATTTTTTTGGCAAATGTAAAAGCCCTTGCACACCTAAAGCAGTGTTGCCAAGTTGGGCTACTTTAACAGTTGCTGCGGGTTGTTTTTTATGTCCACGGGTTGAAGCGACCCCAATAACGTGATATTTAGACCCAAAAATGTGAATTTTACCAGGGGAATACTGCCAAAAAATGAGTATTTTATCCCCCGGTACTCAATTTTTATCGGTGGACCTCCCTTGACAGGTGATTGTGCTAGTTTTGAGTAGCAATTGGGCGGGTTTTGCTGTGAAAACCTGGCAACCCTGACCAAAAGTGAAATGAATAAGCATCAGGCTGAGGGAAATGAAAATCTGTACAGTAGAGGGCGCAGCTCAAACAAACCTTTATGCTGTGCTGCCTTTCAATAAATGGAAAAAACTAAGTAAGTGGTGATGCTTATTTGACAAAGCAGTATTTTCTTGTAAATTTAAAATTAATGTAAGTTACTTTACTAGTTTTTTGAAAAAAGTAATCTGATCGCGTAAATTGTAATGCATTACCCCCAACACTGTCTGGCAGTCCAAATGTAATGTCAGCAATTAAATGGATGCATTACTGCATTTACTGAACTGTAAAATTAGAGTGTAAGTGTTTTTGAGATCCATTTAAGATTGAATGGTAAAGTGCAGGTAGATCCGAAAGCAGTAGCAGTTTATCTCTACAGTATGTGGTCTATTATCAACGGCTGAAGAGATGCAGATGTTAATCTACTGAATGTTTCAAAATGCTTGCTTGGCACAGGTTGCAAATTGTAGACATTGGACAGCAACATCAATCTGGGCCTGGATCTGGCAGGCTCTAGATTACTTAGTATAAGTAGGATGAGACTTCAGATTGTCAACTATTCACGCGTTTATATTCATTAAATTACTTAAATACATATACTAGGGGACATTTAATATATAGCCTATTCATTGTCTACAAGGTTGATGAATGATTGACCAAAGTTTGGATTAGTTTAGATGAATATTAGGGGGGAGCCCTACATATTTTATAAAACTTTCGAAAAGATTGGACACATATATGAATTATTAATTTCTTAACATCTGTGATTGTCAGTGGTTATAAATGGAAGTTTCCAGATGGACTAAAACCCTATACTCTTGTGCGAAGTGTCTTTGCCCTCAGATGACCTGATATAGAGTCCTCATCCGTCTCAATCACACATTACTGCTAGAGATGTCAGGGAAGTTGACTCTCTGTCAACAATGGAAACCGATATTCAGTCATTTAATCAATAGTGGAGCTGAAACCCTACAGATAAACTCTCCCTTGAGGTTTCTTAAGAGCTGCATGGACTAGAAAATGCCAGGCTAAGAGACATTTGAAGAAACTATTGATTGTAAGTGTACAGTGAATGTGCCTGAAATGGGACAAAAAAATAAAAATGTACATAAAAACCACGTTTTTTTATATTGGCCCAAAGCTGTGATCTTTTGATGCAACACACAGTCACCAGTAGTAGAATCACTACTGCATGCTTATTTATATATTATTTTTCTTTTAATTTGGCGGTTGTTGGTCTTTTTGTTCTGTTTTAATGCAATTCTATTTTTTAGACTTTGAGATCTTGGAAGCTCCAAAGAATTGGCACAGACAGCACCAACACATGCTGATCCTAAATTACTGTTTTGACACCACCAGTGTGTAATAAACCCACCTCCAAATGGCAACCAGCAGAAAACTCCAGCTGGGGAAACTTTGGACAAAGACTACATTTGCATTTGGCAACTCCTGCTTTTAGCCTGATAGAAAGGAACTGACACCGCTTAGCCAGTCTTTTTTCTTCAGGTTTTATTCAGTGAAGCATCTAGAGCAGCAATAAGCACAAGTCGGCGTCAATTATGTGACAGATTTGTTTAGCAATCTCACCACTTTTCCTCTTGAAATCCCAATTTCTCAGCAGACCAGTCAGGATTGCTCTTCTCTCTGGAGTCATGTTATTCTTAATCGTTGTGAGCTGTTGAGTGCTCTCGTCTTCGATAGGCTATACATCCTTGCATTCTGATTTCTCCGCTGAGGGTGATTTCAGTGACACTGACTGAAATGACAGCTAATTGAGGCTACTTTTCCTGAAAGCTCTGATGGACAATACTCTGATTCCTCCTCCTGCCAGGCGGTGAAATTGCCTGGCATAATAAAAAGAAAATTGTAGAGGTATGAGCCAGGAGATGTCAACATAAAGCAGCGAGGCAGGCTCAGCCATTGACAAGCAGTTTACCTCCATTTATTTTCTCTCACTCGTTCGCTCCCTTTGTTTTCCACTTCGCCAAAGAAGAACATTTAAGTAGACACAAGGTGAGTGCAGTTGCTACAGAGCTGCTGAGAGGTTACGAATTGAATGGTGTTTCACAAAGAAAGCATGCTTTCGATGACATTTTCTTTATCTTACCTCCGTATGATGCTTAGTAGTGTTTAGAAGTGCAGCACTGCTTTATTTTTTTATTACCGCTGTATTTCCACTTTTACATAAGTGCCACCTACTGCCAGAGAGTGAATTTGCACTTTCATTCAGCCATAAGCCCAAATTATATGTAACTAATCATTTTATTAAAATGAAACGTAAGATACTTTTTGTTTTCATCACAACTTGTATTATTTGAACGGTTGTTTAAATCATAGTTTTTATTTTTATTTTACAGTTTATGTTGCTACTATGGACATTAGTGGTTGACCGATATATTGCCAAGGCCGATATATTGGCCGATATTTGCCTTTTAGAATTTTTTTTAATTTTTAATTTTTTATATTTGCTTAAAATTTCCAATCATGTAGATTCTTATTGAAATGACTGGAATTCACAGAACAACATTAAAATTTTTGAGATGTTAACACATATGTACAGGTTAAAAGCAATTATTAAACTGACGTTTATTATTAAGGCGAAAGTAGCTCCATTTAAATTTTTATTTTTTTGGTTTATAAAGAAAAGTTGAACCAATGTCACAAAATTTGAGGTAAATGCGTAAAACTTGAATTGTGACTTTCTAGAAAGTATGTGTCCATGTTGTTACATTCTAAGCATTCAATGATTCATGTTTTTCAAATTTCAAAGTCACATGTTAGGTATGAGAATTCTAAGTAGTAATAATAATAATAATAATAATAATAATAATAATAATAATATAAAGTGCCATTTCAGCTCTGTTTAATGACCTCTGATGTTTCTGAGTTGTTGTCTATCAGAGATGCGGGATGTAAGTGTGTGTTTCTTCAGTTTAGGAGCACAAAAGTGTTATTCCCCTGCAGAGCGTAACCCTAACCTAACCAAACCAAACCTAATTTCCCTAACCAGACCATGACTGGCTGAGATTTAGACTTCTATTGCTACTAAACCCATAACCAAATTTACACTAAATTTAGTTCACTTACTAAGTAAAAAACTCAGCACTAAGTACTTCAGCACTGGGGCAATGGTAAAAAAAAAAAAAAAAAATTTGGAGTATGACCTAACCCAAGGATTAGGTTAGGATGTCTACAACATCCAAAAAGAAAAAAAGCACCACATTAGGAAACCATTGCAGACTGAACCACTTCCATACCGCAAGGGTTTATGCACAATATTGGCTGAAAAATCAGTCACAGATGAATACTTTGAGAATCCACCAGAAACAGTATACTGTCCGAGTACCTTTGACATAGTTTTCACTCTACTATGCTTTATTTCAAACCTACTGTGAACAATATTATTCACATACAGCCTGTATTTGTTCAGTCTGAATTGAAGAATGTGTGATTGTGAGTGAACCGTCAACAAATTAAGACATTAATTGACAGTGAAGCTGTTTAATTAGGCTGTGTCTGCTACTTCAGAGATGGCAAATAATGTCTCATTCAACCATGAGCAGAACACACTTTCCTGTTGTTTTAGTCCCCTTCCTTTTTTGGATGTTGTTGCACACTGGGCTGTTCAGAGATATCTGGATCATTATCAGCTGATTTCGTTAAATGGAGAAACAAAAGCAGAATTTTTCCAGATTTGGTGGTTTGGAAGCTCGTCCAGTGTTTGTGTAACTGTTGACTTACAAGTAGTGTTTTCTCAGTAACAGTGACATTCATCAATGCCCAATAACAATTCTGCTCCCAAAATTTAAAACTGCATTCTCTGTAAATTCAGAATAGGCAGTGATTTTTCAAATTTTAAGAATAATTAATATTTTATTATTTATGTATTTGATAGTAAAATTTGATTTAGATCAGCAGTCTAGTAAATGTTATATAGTAATAAAAAATATATAAGCTATGTGTAAATGCACTTGTTTCTGAATATTTATTGAATTATGCACCTTGCAGCTCTGTTAAATATCCTAATGAGTGCATTGTGCTAGACTAATAAAATAAAAAAAAACACATTATTTAAATCACCTAAAATAGCATACAGTCTTTCTTCAGAACAAACAATTTTTTTTTAATCCCCAGGTTTCGGCAAACATGATGAATAAAAACAATATATTATAGCAATGTTATAGCAGTTACAGCAATGCTCATAATCAGATTACAGTTATTTTTTAATGGATTACTTGATTGCATATTATTCACACTATGGCAGTAAATTATCCATAAAGGAGGATTGATTCTCTTCAATTCTTTTTTTTTTCTTCTAAATGAACGTACCATTTATATAAATTCCAGGTTTTGTGTAATTGCACACACCATCCATTAGTCAGGTGGCTATGATTACATAGAAAATGGATGCATTTTAATTAGTATTTGAATTATCGCTCGTTGAATCATTTAACCATGCATTATTAGGCCTTTGGACTTTATCTCTAAAACATATTAAAATGCAAAAATTCATGTCATTTACAGCGTAATCCACAGATGCATGCCCAGCTGACTGCATTAGTGTGGTGAAGTTTTAGTTTAGTGAATTAAATGCGTATTTAAATGTACTTTTGTAATAATTTTTTTAATTGTTAATGAAAATGCTCACTGTTTTCTGATGAACACCCACAGTATTTGACTTTATGCAACTGCAGGTTACTGGGAAAAATGCATTTGCATTTCACAGTGTTTGTATAGGCCTAGTGCAAAGTGAATGCAAACAGTCAGTTATGTCTTAAGGGATTGTAAACAGATGGGACAAAATTACTGATGTGTCAAAATAGATCATTAGTGCATTAGTGTAGTAAATGGAGCCTATTAGACTTGCTGCTATCTAAAATGTCATCAATAATAATCAAACGGCAATAAAACTGAGAAAAGAAAATGACTTACTGCTCTTGTCTGGAGAACTTCCGTAGCTTTATTACTGACTGTAGATTCTCACAGCACTCTTGCATGTGTTTCTTTGTTCTTCTTCATTACGGTCTATTGACTTGTATGTTTTGAAGCTATATTTAGTTAGTTGAAAATTACTTGACTACATTAAATCGTCTTTGTTTATTATTAGTTTTTATCTGGTTGTTCATTTAGCTCAAACAGTGAAGCAGATCCTGGGTTTGATTCCCAGTGAAAGCCAGAACTGAGTAAATGTGTTTGCTTTTGATAAATGTAAATGTAAGAGCATTGATCGATAGCATAGTTTTTTATCAAGGTATTTCTTTTTTTTTATTTTTTATTTTTTTTATAAAGAATAGAAAAGGTTTAACTGAATTTGTCTGTCTTTTACTGAGTTTTAAGAGTAAGTTAGATTAAAAATAAAGTGTGTTTTATACTGAGTAGTAACATGGACTCCAACGGCAACAGCAAAAAAAAAAAAAAAAAAAAGCGTTATAATATAATTTTTATTTTGGAGCACAATAGTTTGTCAAAGTGGTATAAACTGTAAGTATTGTCAGGTTTTTAATCATTTTGTTGCAAGTAACTCTGCATGTAAGGTGGACACAGAGAGTAGTTTGTGCCACAAATATTCATTATCAAGCACTTTGATGTGAAGGGTTGTACATTTCCCATCTTGTTCGATTTTAATCTGTCAGGAAATGTTGTAACTTTTGCTCTTTGTGTTGTGACATGCACATCATTCCAGAGCTTTGGTGGCAAGAGCTCTTTTAGTTTGATCAGGGCTGTGTTTCAGGTTGTTGGTTTTGTGTTTTGGCATCCCTTTTTTCTTTTCTTTTTTTACTGTGGGAGTGTTGCTAAAGTTTAAAAACACAATAGACCAGATCCGACCTTGTTTATTTTATCTGTCAGAATGATGGAAAGTGCTTTGAATCATCTATTAATGTTCTTAAAATAAGTACAAAGCACACTTTAGCCTCTGTCCTCGGCTTTCTAAAATCTATTCACAATGAAGCGTTGAAGCTTTTGGATGTTTGATAAGACACACACACACACACACACACACACACACACACACACACACACACACACAAAAGCTAAAACCTTGGTTTTAGAGGCCCGTGGTTGATTTTGTTATTGTGATTACATTATAATGCTGCAAATAGAATGATAACCAGCAACTCAGCTTCCTTCATTAGCATTCATCACGGATCACCGTACAGAACGAGCACTGAATCCACTCAATATTACAACATGCTGCGTTTTATTTCTCATGAGTGAAGCCCTAAAGCACATCTTTTTAACATGTTAACAGAGTTGTATTGCTTACATATTGTTCAGAACAAAATCACACATTCATTTTTTCATTCATTTTTGCTACACTTGTCAGCAGTTGGAAACGTTATGATTTTGAAATGCTTTTAATGAAGTGTCTTCTGCTCTGCATTTATTTGATCAAAAATGTGAAATATTATTACAACTTGAAATAAGCATTTGAATATATCTTCATACGTAATTTATTTCTGTGATGCGCAGCTGTATTTTCAGCATCATTACTCCAGTCTTCAGTGTCACATGATCTTCAGAAATCATTCTAATATGATGATTTGCTGCCCCTTTAATCTATGGTGATCAGTTATTATTAATGGTTATTATTATTTTAAAATGTATTTATGGCCTAATATTTTGACGAAACTTTTTTTTTACAGGATTTTAAAAGAATAGCATTTATTTGAAACATTATAAATGTTTTTACTGTCACTTTTTTATCAATTTAATGCACATTTGCTGAATAAAAGCATTATTTTCTATTAAAAACATGCACGTACACGCAATCAGTTTGTGGTATATCATGGTTTCTGGATGAATGTTGGGCAGCACAACTGTTTTCAACATTTATAAAAATCAGAAATGTTTCTTAAGTGCCAAATCAGTATATTAGAATGATTTCTGAAGGACCATGTGATGCTGAAAATTCAGCTTTGATCAAATGATTGACACTTTACAAAATATTCACATAGAAAACAGTTATTTTAAACTGTAATGATACTTCACATTATTAGTGTTTAACTGTATTTTTTGATCGAATAAATGCAGCCTTTGTGAGCAGAATAGACTTTAAAACGTTTAAAAACCGTAATGTTTTGGCAAGTACTGTATGTGTTTAATTCTGCTTCCCTGAATGCCGTCGACTGTCGGGTTCGGCTTCACCGAAAAGACAACTGAGCATCCAGAACATGTTTGTCCTTGTATCACAGAAAGAACAAGATGGTGCGCAGCCTCTTTATATGCGTGACGTGACAGACATGTGAGGGGGCGGGGCTTATGCACCATCTGCCAATGATTTTCTTCAGGCTTCATCCGTGGCTGAAATGAAAGGCAGCAGAAATATTTGATTCTGAGCACATTCATATCTTGTGAGATTCATTATTATGGATGATTTTCATGCAGTCGCTGCTCTGTCTGATACAGGAGCACACAAAGACAGAGGAGAATTCAAAAACACTCACGGATTTATACACCAGAGCGGTCAGATTCACTCCTGGACATGCTCGTATCCGCGTTTGGGTTTTTACAGATTAAATACACTGCAAGACAGTTTTTTAATCTATCTATCCATTCATCTTTCTTGCCATTTATCCTGTATGGGGTTGTGGGAGTGCTGGGAACTAGTCTGCGTCCCGCGCTGAAGGCAGAGAAACAGTCTGGGAAAAGTCCATCACAGGGTACACACACACACACACACACACACACGGCAGTTTATCATCTCCATTTCACCTGCATGTCTTAAGGTTGTGAAGGAGACTGAAGCCTACACATGGAGAAAATTAAGGGTGAAATTATTCACTCACTTCACTATATTATGCAATTTTGACAATATTTTGTAATAAAAAAGTAAATAAGATAGTAAATAAATTAAATAAACGTAATAATAAATTAAAGCGTATTTATTTCCCAAAACATGTACACTAGCCCAACATGTTTATATGCTTATTATCTATTGATATGTTAAGTTAGCATTTTATGTTTTCAGTTTTAATTTTAATTTCAGTTTGTTTAAATATTTCTAATTGGATGAAAGTTTTTCCATTTATTATTTATAATTTATTTCAGCTCATTTCACTTAACGAAACAATTTTTAATGTTTTCATTTTAATTTAAATTAGTACTGTGTACAGTATATTTATTATGTATATATAAATACAAACACATGCATGTATATATTTAAGAAAAATATGTTATGTTTATAAATTAAATATATTTATATAAAATATAAGAATATGAATATATAAATGTATAAACATCAATATTTTCAAAACATACTGTGTGTATTTATACATACATGATAAATATACACAGAACACAAACATATATAATGTAAACAAAAACTTTTTTGTATGCGATTACTCGTTTGAAAACACTAATTTAAATGTATCTATTTTTTAAAATATTTAGTTTTTAGTAATCTATATTTTTTATTAATTTTGATTTCAGTTCTGACTTTTTTCACAATCTATAAACTTTCTATTTATCATTTAATTCATTTTGTTTTATTTTATTTCACAATCGATACACTTTGTATTTATCATTGTATTTTGAGTACACTTTCTTCTAGAAAATTTAAAAAAAATATTTTTTTTTTATTTCAGTTTAAATTTTAGTTAAGGTTTAGTATATCAAATCTAACTAAACAAAAATGAGAAATGTTGCTTTTATTTTATTTTAAGAATTTTATGGTCACACTTTATTTTAAGGTCCAATTCTCAATTTTAACTTACCATTAGCTACGACTTCTGCCTCAATAAACTCAATAATGCTGCTTATTAATAGTTAGTAAGGTAGCTGTTAAGTTTAGGTTTAGGGTTGGATTAGGGATCTAGAATATGGTCATGAAGAATAAAGCATTGCTTTATAAGTACTAATAAACAGCCAGTATGCTAGTAATAAGCATGCTAATTAATAGTGGGAAGAGGCTTTCTATGGTTTTAGTTGACAATAAAATCCCTGGCTGTCTCAAATGTGTCTCTTCTGAACCACCTGTCAGGGTGTACATTGCAAACTATGTCTGTGTTGATAAAATGTCAAGTGAACTGTCTGTTTAAATGATCTCTCTCCTGTTCCCACAGTACCAACTGTCTCTGATGACATCACATCAACGGTGCAGCCTAGAGGATCCACACCTCCCATCAGGACCACAGCTATCAGCATCACCCAGAGACCTGCGCTCAACATCACCGTCACACCGGCCCCGCCGCCGGACCCCAGCGCCGTCAGCCCGCCCCCCTCCAGCAGACGCTTCTGCGACGGGACGGAGAGGAGAGGCATCTCCTGGCCGCAGACGCACCGAGGAGCGACGGTGGAGCGGCCGTGTCCTAAAGGAACTCGAGGTGCGTCCGCACTGGAAACAGAAATTAACGGCAGGAATCTGGCTGTCATTAGTGCAGAAGTGACACTTGTTCTGGTATCCAGCGTCTGGCGTTTCTTATTTGAATGGCATCCATATGGAGACGTCTAAATGATCCGCAAGATTTGCATTCCGTAGCCGAGTTAATATGCAAATGTTATGCAGTGCTGTTAGTAATAGAGAATGTTTTCATAGCATAAATATTTTATTGCAAACTCCAGACAGATGTAGTCTTGATTTAACACTTTCAAAAGTTTTAGGGCCAGTTTCACCAAACAGGGCAAATTAAGTGTTAATTAAGCCCGGCCTGGCCTCGATTTGGTCATCTAAAACAAATATTGAAAATATGAAAGATTCCTATAATCCTAGGCTAAAATCTGTAGTCTTTGATCTCTGGTTTGTCATGTTCACCGATTGCTGGCCGTTGCAATCAAATTTAACCTCAAATGAAATTCAGGCCGTGTCAGACTACACTATTACACTATTCTTCTTAAATACGCTGCTATTGCCACCATTCATATACTTTCAATTAAAGCAAACAACAGTCACTGAACATGTACTGTATGGGTTGGGAAAGTAAAACACCATACAGTATTGTCAGTCAAACAAAAAAACCATACATCACTCAAAATGAAAAAGTTTTTCAGTCAGACATTAAAGGGATAGTTCACTCAAAATGAAAATTCTGTGATTAATTACTCACCCTCATGTTGTTCCAAACCTATAAGACCTCCATTCATCGTCAAGACACAAATTAAGTTATTTTTGATGAAATCCGGGAGCTCTATGACCTTCCCATAGACAGCAATGTAAGTAACATGACCAAAGTTCAGAAACGTAGCAAGGACTTTATTAAAATAATCCATGTGACATCAGAGGTTCAACCGTAATTTTACGAAGCTACAAGAATACTTTTTGTGCACAAAGAAAATAAAAATAACGTCATTTAATTTTCATTTTGGGGTGGAGTAACCCTTTAAAGTCAGTGTTGAGCAGGTTTCCTTCTGTCGTTCTCCAGGAATCGCTCTGTTCCTCTGCACGTCTGCCGATGGGATCTGGAGTCCCAAAGGTCCTGATCTCAGTAACTGCACGTCCCACTGGGTGACGCAGGTGGCACAGAAGGTGAGTCAGAAATAGTCGCTATTATGTAAATATCATTTCTGTAGCACTTTTCGCATTGTTGCAAAGCAGCTTTACTGAAAATCATCATGTTAATTTAGCAGATTCGAGCCGAGCGATCGTGTACTGTAGGTGCATTTTGCAAACAACAACAACAAAAAAGTCATGCAGTTAAAATGTACTCTATAGTGTATATTGCATGAGTGTACTGTATGTGCAAATAATGTTGTATATAATATATTTATGCATTTTTTAATGATATAAACAATATAAACACAGCTGAGATTTGTATAGTATACAGTGCCAGTCAAAAGTTTGGAAATATTACAATTTTGTTATGTTCTTGAATTATTATCAAGGTTGGAAACAGTTGTGCTGCTTCATATTTTCATGGAAAATGTACATACACTACCAGTATTCAAGAGTTGGAGAAAAAATAAGTCAATACTTTTATTCAGCAATAATGCATTTCAACATTGATAATTATAAGAACCTTTATTAATTACCGAGTACCAATATTTGAGGAGCAAATCAGCATATGTGAAAGATTTATGAGAATAAATTGCATTTTACAATATTTTCAAATAGAAACAGCTATTTTAAATTGTAGTGATATTTCACAATATTGTACTGTTTTTGATTTTTATAAAATACTAAAATTGCAATTATTTGATTAAAACTAAAACTTTTAATCAAGTTATTGCAGCAATGGTCACCATAACAGATTTCCTTTAAAAAACATAAAAAAAAAAAAGAAAAAAGATTGCAGTCTGTAGTGTATATTTCATATACTGTAAGTACGCAGGTAAAGCAGGATGCACTATATATTCAACTTTTAATTTGTCACATAATTCTGATATGATGTGATGCAGTTTAATAATAGCAAAATAGACACACACACACACTCACACACTATATAAAAAAAATAAAAATTATAATGATGAAGAAAATTGTGTAATATAAAGAGGAAGTAACACTTGATTAATGATTATCGGGCGATATCAGACTGATATATTTTGGTCTATTAATACTCAGAATAAAAATGTACATTTACAATGCAGGAATTGGGTTTTTGATACAATAGTATTCTCTGAGCTGGTATACAGGTCTGTTTGTATGGATTGAGTTGAATGTTTAGGATTGATTTGGGCTCTTCTTCCAGATCCGGAGTGGTGAGAACGCTGCGAATCTGGCGAACGAGCTGGCGCGTCACACTCAGGGTCCCGTGTATGCGGGCGACGTCAGCTCCTCTGTGCGGCTCATGGAGCAGCTGGTGGATATACTGGACGCTCAGCTGCAGGAGCTCAAACCCAACGATAAAGACACGGCCGGACGGAGCTTCAACAAGGTACAGCTACAGCCACTCTGATTTATGAATGTTGTTTTGTTTGATTTGATAAAGTCTGAATCTTCAAGTCCTAAAATGTCAACAGTTCTGGTTTGACAATCTCTTCAGGAGATGTTTTTATCCTGGCAAATTCAGTGATAAGCAAAAGTTCATTTATGCATTAAAACTTTAACAAAGTTGATTAGTGAGAGAATATCAGTCCCTTTTATTAGTTTATGTGTCTTTCATTTCTTTATTTTAACTTTACTTTACTTTACTTTATTTTTTATTTTATTTTATTTTAAAATTTAATTTAATTTAATTTTATTTAATTTAATTTAATTTTATTATTTTATTTTTATTTTATTTTATTTTATTTTATTTTATTTTATTTTATTTATTTTATTTAATTTTATTTTATTTTAATTACAATTTTATTATTTTAGTTATTCTCTGCACAGTTTATTAAAAAAATTTTATTATTTTAGTTATTCTCTGCATGGTAGGATATAGGTTTGTATATTTATTTATATTAAGTATTTATATAGAATGCAGATTTTTCAAGAGACCACAGCCTTCAATCAAATATCAAGTGCTCTACACATTACACGTTTTGCCAAGATCAAATTATCTGAATTATGTACTATCCACATTTCTTGTATAGTTCTGTACCATTACTGGAAGATCAGAAAACCTGTTACTTTATGTATAAAAGAACAACCTTTGAGCAAAACATTTTTCCTCATGTGGAAATTGTGGGGATTTTAAACAGAGGTGACAGTGAAATTCAGCATTATTGCATCATTCAAGCCTACAAAAATAGCTTGGCCCAAAGCGCCACAAAAATAACAGGAAGAAAAATTTTATAAATGTGCATGCATGTATGTGACCCTGGACCACAAAACCGAAATTGAGATGTATACATCATCTGAAACCTGAATAAATAATTGATGTATGGTTTGTTAGTGGGACATTATTTGATCGAGATACAACTATTTGGAAATCTGGAATCTGAGGGTGCAAAAAAAAAAAAAAAAATACTGAGAAAATCATCTTTAAAGTTGTCCAAATGAAGTTCTTAGCAATGCATATTACTAATCAAAAATTAAGTTTTGATATATTTACAGTAGGAAATTTACAAAATATCTTCATGGAACATGATCCTTACTTAATATCCTAATGATTTTTGGCATAAAAGAAGAATCTATAATTTTAACCCATACAATTTTTCTTGGCTATTGCTGAAAAAATATACCCCAGCGACTTACGACTGTTTTGTGCTCCAGGGTATATATATAGAATATGTAGTGAAATGTGTAATTTCAAATGTAAAGTCTGTAGTATTAAAAATAAAGCTTAACATTTCTTACTTTTCTTATTGTAATCTTATAATATTACGACTTTAATCACATAATTATACTTGAACTTTGTTGCTATGGTGGTATTCTCGTCATTTTATTACTGCTTTAATCTGGTAATGTTATTTTCTCCATTAAGTTAATTCTAGTAAGAGGCCTATTATGAAAATGAAATTATTCCAACATCAGTATAAATATGAAACTTTGTGCTCAAAATCTTCTTCTTTCTTCTTCTTCTGGCAGCTGGCGTAGAGTTTAATGGATTTTCTGGCTTGATTTGAAAGCATGCTCTAACGTTTCCATCTCCATACTTCCCTCCTCAGCCAGTGCCTTATAGAAGAGAGATGCACATTCAAAGACATGTTTAATTGAAATGGGGTTAATGGATGTGCTCCACAGTGTCCTTTTATACTCTGTGTGACCTATATACAGACATTCCTTCAGCTATAGGCACTTTTGTCCAGTGGACTTTCAGAAATGAAGAACACACTTTTCAAGCTCAGTAATAGGTTATGTAAGTTGTATTTCTCTCTGTAAAGGTCAGTTTCATAAGCTGCATTCTATATATTCTAAATACAAGCAGTAAGTAATATTTTGACACCTTTTGTTTACAATTACAGCTTTACAGAACTTGCATACAAAAAAAAAAAAAAAAATTCTGTTCACATAGTGGTATTAACATAGACTTTTCCGACATTGCCTTATATATATTTTATCTTAAGCATACAATTCAAAATGGTAATTTTGTAAATGAAAAACCAAAACAGATTTAATGTGCCATTCAAGGAAGAAAAAACAACAAATATAAAAATCAGTCACTGGAACATAAAAGTGCCTGTAGTTGAAGTGACACACATACATGATATGACTGACACATAGGCTCTTATTTGTTCTCTTTTCTTCTCTCTCTCTCTCTCTCTCTCTCTCTCTCTCTGTGTGTGTTTGTTTGTTCCTAATCTTCCGTCTTTGTGTTTGAAACCAAAAAAAAAAAAAAAAGCGTCAAAAAAGAGAGAGGACTTGCAGGGCCTATATGAAGGTATATATGGACACAATCCCAGAATTCCCTTCACCTGCTCTGCTGCATGCAGCTTGTTTGTCTGGCTGGAAGTCCATCTGTCTGTGGTGCTGCTGAGTCTGTCTTTCTGCTGATACGCGACTCTCTTTTAGGGCAGCCTCGGTGTCTTTCTGTTCTGTTCTGTTTTGTGTTGCTTTTACTGTCCTCCTCTTTTCTGTTCACCTCCTCCTTAACGCTTGTCTGTCTGAAAGCAGTAGTTCACCCAAAAATGTAACTTTGCTGAAAATGTGCTCACCTTCAGGCCATCCACGATGTAGATGAATTTGTTTCTTCATCAGGTTTGGAGAAATGTAGCATTGCATCAGTGTCTCAGCAATGGATGCTCTGCAGTGAATGGGTGCCGTCAGAATGAGAGTCCAAACAGCTGATAAAAACATCACAATAATCCACAGCACTCCAGTCCAGCAGTTAACATCTGGAGAAGACAAAAGCTGAAACAAATCCAGCATTAAGACGTTTTTAACTTTAAACAATAGCTTTTGGCTAAAATATGACTCCATAATCCAGTGAAAAAGTGTTCTGGTCTGAATCAGGAGAGAAATCTGCACAGATCAACCACTGTATACAAGCCAAAACAGCTCTAAACAAATATGTGTGTGGATTTTGATGTGAGAGACAACAGGAGATGGACTTTATCACTGAAGGAAGCGTTATTATGGATTATGGAGTCATATTTTAGCCAAAAGCAACGTTTGAAGTTAAAATGTCTGGATGGATTTGTTTCTGACAAACACACAGCTTCCATCTTCTCCAGATGTTAACTGATGGACTGGAGTGCTGTGGATTATTGTGATGTTTTTATCAGCTGTTTGGACTCTCATTCTGACGGCACCCATTCACTGCTATATTTCTCCAAATCTGATGAAGAAACAAACTCATCTACTGCACATCTTGGATGACCTGATGTGAGCACATTTTCAGCAAACTTGTTTTTTTTGGGTGAACTGTTTCTTTAACTGTACACTCTGCTTTCCTGTTGATTCTGAATAATTGTATTTCTGGCTGGTTTCTGCCCATCTTTCTGTCTGCTGTTGCTCTTTGAGTAGATCGTGATCGCTGGGGTCTGTCAGCTGATGTTGTGATCAAAGTGTGTTTGCGCTCTCTTCCTCACCTGCTTCAGTCTGAGCAGTTCACGCTGTGGTTTCGTCCCCTTGCATTTCTTTGTAATCTTTTATGCATATCTCTGCTGTTGTGTTTTCATTATCTTAATACATATTTCAGTCAGTTCCTCAGAGCTGCACCTGTGGAGGAATAATGTAAATTTATTGCTTTTTTTTCTCTGTTCTAATGCAAATCCATTTCAAACAGAAACATGAAGTTGGACATACTCAAACAAAAAAAACCAATAAGCTTCAGTCACAGTCACAGCCTTTGACTGTGATTTGCTGGCATAAGAACATTTTATTAAACAAAAAATGGATACAGCCCTGAGTGCAAGATGAGTCAGCGGTGACTTCAGTCAAATTTTGACCAATTTTTAGTTAGAAATTGAGTTTTGCTTCATCTGTCACTCAAGACTATGTTTAGGTCTGGTCCATGTGATGAGTTTTGATTTAAGTTTTGGGTTTGGGATCTGACAAGGCTATTCAAGAACATTCACTGTCAGTTATTTCACCCACTGTACAGTTTCCCAGGACACACTGAAAAAAAAGGGTTACTTTGAAACCATTTTGCACAGAAATTGCTTGTAAATTCCATTAATAGTTACAAAGACAAGGCAACATTGAATTAAACTGGAAATTGGAGTTTTTGTGCATCTTAATTCACACTTCCACAAATAAAGGACTTAAAAAGGTCAAAAATCTGAGCAAAAAATCATTGCTTTAAATGTTGCATGCATTGCAAAAAAAGGTATTCCTCAGTATTTTCCAATATAATTATCTAAACACCTTTAATGCAGATGTAACACCTGAAATGCAAATCTAAATTCTTGAAAAACTAAATAAAATTAAGTGAGTTTAAGTTAAGAACAAATATCTGTCAATTGGGTTTGAAAACTTCCCTTTGAATGAAGGTTATTTTTCTGAGCCCACTGCAGATATTTCTTCTTGTTTTAATTATAAACTCAGATTAAAAAAAAAAAAAAAATGTTAAGAATCTTTAGACCTTTAAACTGAAAAACAGGATAAAATTACTAAGAATGAACATCACTTGTACTTATAAACTTTGAAGTGTCACCAACACAAAACATTTACATTTTGTGTTCTCTTTAATTGATTCCTTTAACTTTCTTTAATTGGTCTTAAACAAAGGTCTTAAAACCTGCAGAAACTCGATGAAATTTTGAAGATTTGAAGAGGAAAGACTCAAATTTTATTTTCTTGTAAAATGTACTCTAGCAATCTTTGTTTTATTGACAAATAATCATTTTTTTACAGCACATATGCATCCGTCTTCATAAATGCATGAATCTAGTGAGATTGAGTGTCGCCTGGATAAAATGAGAAAAATCCATCTCTGTTTTCTGTGCGCATATTTAAAATTGAAAGACCTTCACAAGCGTAACTGCAGACAGAGTTGAGTGTTGAGACTTGAGAGTGTTTGATGGTGAAGGTTGATGTCGGCAGTGCGTTTGGCCGCATGCCTTCAGCCGAGCGTCAGATCTGAAAGAAACCTTACAGCCCACAAGGCCATTGCACTTCAGACGGCCCACACAGCACTCAATCAATGCATGTCCATAATGAGTTGACAAGCTGCGAGAACAGGGCTGTGAACACTACTTGTGGCTCAGCAGATGCTTCTGACTTACTGTAGTGTAATTGCAGGGGGATCTCACTGGAGTAATCATGGGTTAAGTGTCCTGCCATTACTGTGTGTCATTCAAAGGCTCTGTAGTAATGAGATCCTCTCACAATCTCTACAGTTAACAGGTCACCCCTCTGAGACTCGAGTGCAAGTCCTTTAGAAGTTCAGAGTGAAGTTCCAATTTATATTAATTTCCTTATTTATTTTAATTATAAATTGTTTAAACTTTAAATTTGGCTTTGTAGGTTTTATTATAAAATTATATTTTACTATAATTTTTATTTAAAAAAATTACATTTAAACATAAATGTTAAATTATTTTAAACATTTTACGTTTAATTTATTTCCAAGACAAGTATTAAACATAGATTAAAAAAATAAAATAATAATAAGAGAAATTCTTTGCAATGCTATGCAAACAAAAACTTGAGAAAAATTGAAAAATGGGCCACATTTATGATGTATGGACGGAATTAATTTCTGTATAAATAATAAAAAAATTTTTTTCATGAATTAATGCTTTGAACTTAATGTTACAGCATATATAAGAAAGGCTTTAAACAAATGATCTACACAGACATCTGTTTTATTCATGAAATTTGTTCTGTTTGAGAGTTTTAAATAATGGACAAAAAGTTTTTGATAATGCTTAAATACATTTTAATATCCTGCAGGAGGTCATACATAAACAAATATCTAATGACAAAACAAAAACAACAATAAACAAATACCTTCTTAAAAACTTAGTAAACAATACACTCATTCCTTGTAAGTTTTTAGTCTCTTTTAGATTATTATTTATTTTTTGTTTGTTTGAGTAAAAGATCTTTTAGTATAATTGTCCAGCTCATGCTTTACATGTCTTTTTGCTGTCTTTTATAAAGTAAATGTAAGAATAACTCTTATATCGATAATATTTCACCTACTGGATTGAAGCAGCTTCGCTTTACTTCATTCTCCAGACATCATTTTTATAAAAATCAGTGAGTCTCAAATTTGATCATCAGGCTTTTGAGGAACATTTATTTGTTCATCCCTCAATCATCATTAAATTGCATTATATACTTTAATCTTGAAACTAAGTATTTAAATATCATTTAACTGAGACATATTATTGGAGAAATAGAGTGAGGGATGATATTTCTATCATTTTATGTAAGTATCTGCTATACTGTTATAAAGATCTCATTCATTTACATTTCAAGCATCAGAATTTAACATCTGCACCAAATTGCATATATTTGCTAAATTTGAGCCTCTGAACAATTATAAACAATTATAAATATGCTCACTATATCAGACTATATGAGCCATAAAATCCTGATGCATCAAATATGACACAGAGTATAAAACAATACTGTATGCTTTTTAAAAAAAATAGATTTTTTTTTTTTCAGACTTTTATTTCATAGATCAGACTTTATAAGGTTAAAATCCTCCTTTAAACCCAAAAGCACCCCAGTCTCCTTGGGATTGGTTAATTTAACTGCATACTGGTTAAAGCCCATGCAAATTAAATGGATTGCACTGAGAACATCCTGTTTTCTGGAGTCTTTATGATCTGCAAGCTACTTCCAGTCTGATAATGCTTTCTACTTTACAGAAAGATAATTATTTATTTATTTATTTATTTTTGTGGCAGCATGGCCATTAGAACCTGTTACAGATAGTAACGCATGCAATATTGATCCCCAGAAGGAAATTTAATATGACAATCCAGTAGATTGTGTAGATTGCAGTTGTTGTGGGAAACCTAGTGGACTTATGTCCAGTGCTGAAAGCAGTTTTTGTAAGCAGGGAAACTTGATCTTTGGAGAACTACAGACACGGTCTAGAAATTATGAATAATTGGTAACGGAACTGGATAAGAACTAGTGTTGAGTCCGAGTCCGAGTCTAGTGAAACTCTACTGTTTGTCATTATCTTAACCTTGTTTTAACCTTTACAACTAGAAAAAGGCAGTGCAAACGCAAACCTCTATTGCATCTTGCCATTTTGATTTTTGACATGCAAAATGGAATTTAATTCAGCATTTGCACGCTGGCTGACAGGTGCTTTCGCTGCGTGAGCACAGAAACCCATCAGCTTTCAAGTACTGGACAAGACTTAAAGTATGAATATCACTTTCGTGATAATGCATCGAGTCGGTGACATTTTCGTCAACTGTCCCTGGACTCGGAAATATTTTCCCAGTCCCAAAAGTTTGAGTCCATGTCAAGTCCGAGTCCTCTAAAAAATTGTACTCGAGACCCCAGCTCTCATACGAACCACAAAATGTGTTTACAATCCTGATGATCCCTGATGAAAGGTGGCAGAAACACACCCAACACGTATTTTTGCAGGAATTACACTAGTTGTACAGTGCTTCATTTCCCATTACAGTTGTCTCGTGTCACAAGTCTCATTCGGTTCTCTTCTCTCCAGTGTATTCCATGTGTGGATCCTTTTTTTTTTCCAGGGAAAGAGAAGGAAAAATATCAACCGCCTGTCATTTCTCTTGTTTCCATGGTTACAGGCCATTGTGGACACGGTTGACAACCTCCTGAGGCCAGAAGCCCTTAAATCCTGGGAGGACATGAATTCGACGGAGCAAACGCATGCTGCCACGATGTTACTGGATACCCTGGAGGAAGGAGCCTTTGTCCTTGCAGACAACCTGATCGAGCCCGCAGTCGTCAGAGTGCCTGCCGAGAACATCAGTAAGTGCTTTCATCCTAGACGGCAACTTTTGATGTAAATTATGAAGTTTCGATTCGAGCCACGTGTCTGACCTGCCGCTTATGACTGATGGAGAAAGGAGAAAAGAAACCGAATTGGCAAGAATGCTCAGAAGAGGTAGAAAGGTCAGTTCACACAAATTCAAACCAATGCCAGAATAATGGACAAGTTCACCCACAAATGAAAGTTTGCTGAACGTTTACTCATCCTCAGGCCATCCAAGATGTAGATGAGTTTGTTTCTGCATCAGAGCATTGCATCACTTGTTCATCAATGAATCCTCTGCAGTGAATGGGTGCCGTCAGAATGAGAGTCCAGACAGCTGATAAAAACATCACAAGTAATCCACAGCACTCCAGACCAACATATAACATAATTATAACAAAAAAACCATTCCATATTAAAAAACAAATCCATCATTATACATGTTTAATTCTCTAGCCATAACATTGCTTCCTCCAGTGAAAAAGTGTTCTGGTGTGAATCAGGAGAGAAATCTGCACAGATCAAGCACCGTTTACATGTCAAAGCAGTCCAAAACGTGTGTGGATTTTGATGTGAGAGACAGCAGGAGATGGACTTTTTCACTGGAGGAAGCGTTATGGATTATGGGCTCGTAATTTAGCCAGAAGCAACAATTTGAAGTTAAAACACCTTGATGATGGGTTTGTTTCATCTTCTCCAGATGTTAACTGATGGACTGGAGTGGTGTGGATTACTTGTGGATTATTGTGATGTTTTTATCAGCTGTTTGGACTCTCATTCTGACGGCACCCATTCACTGCAGAGAATCCATTGATGAGACACTGATGCAATGTGATATAAACGTTTGTGGTATAAAAGCTATGCTTTGTCCAGTTAAGTTTATCTTTTTTATCTTACAAATTTTCATATTTAGCAAGCACTGATTCTCACTGATTTGAACTAAAACATACATGAGAAAAAAAAAGATATCTATTTTGAAGAAAACATCATAGTCAACAAATGTATGCACTAATTAGAATGTGTAAAACGAGTGGTCATTGCACTTTTTCAAGTTAAAAATTACATGTTGAGGGTTGACTAAACTTATAAGAGATTTTCAATAAAGGCAATCTAACAGCTTTGTCAGATTATCACTGGAACTGGCCTGAAATTTTAGGTGAAGAAATACATTTTTTTTTTGTGATAATAAATACACTTTGACACGGTGCTGTTGGGTTTATTTTTATTAATGCACCCTCTTGTGAACCGTTGACTGAAAAATCTGATGTCCACTGATCTCTTCCTATAACTGAAATAAATCCTTAAAAAATTAAGAAATATTTAATTTAATCCTTTATTACAATTTTTTTCAGCCCTCTCTACAGGCTGCTTTGACATTGTGGTAAAAGTAGGAAATTTGGCAAATGGATGTAGTCTTTTGCACATTGCTGCAGTGCGGCTGGAAGTATTTGAAATATTCAGCTGCAGATCCTCAGCTGTAACCAAATAGTATAGAGAGCAGATAAATTATTAATTAATGAGGCAAATAGCATATAAGACAGTATGCAAATTCAGTATCCGCTCCAGTTACTGTTTCATGTACCTTCTTCAGCGCTGAGTTTTGAGTATAACTATGAGTTTAAACGCCCATGTACCCATCTACAGCTGGAGACCTCTGCAACAGTATGTTATTCAATCTGTAGATGTTCTTGCCTCATAAAAAGGCGTTGTGCCTAGATGATGAAGGTTATTGTGGGTTTATTGAATATACTGTCCATCAGACGTGTTATCATAACTAAGCAAGGTCTCAGTGAATGTGTGTTTGTGGGCAGTTTGACTTGCCTGTGTGTTATAACAGTGCTTTAAATGAGAGTAACCAACACTGCTTTTGCTGCCACACACGTCCATCTCTGCAGATATCAGCTTTCCTGGTGAGTCTGTGGAAAGAGAAGAAAAGACAAAGCGATCCTACACTGCTTAATTTAGAGAACCTTTCCCGGCAGATTCGATCTGGGCTCGAGAAATCATTGGGCTGATTGCTATTTACAGCCACAGATATGAGAATCTCGCAGGCAGTGAATAATGCAGGAATCTGAGCCGTTGACGGCTGTACAAGAGTTTACAGCGAACGAGTCAAATCTCAGGTTGCGTTTGTCAGGTTGATTTCAGGCTGGATGTAGCAATCTGCCCTTCTTGAGTTTGCTAACCAGGGTTTAGCATTCTTCATACAGTTCACAACCTACAGAAACACTGTACATACTGTACGTAATCTGGATTACGTATTGAAATTCCAAAAAATGATGTACTTGTAATTAGATTTTAACATACTCACACTCAGAATACAGTTATTTGTTTTAATTATTAAATAGTATTCAGACATGTAAAACATTCATAACACTTTATTTTGAGGTCCAGTTCTTACTGTTAATTAACAACTTTTGCCTCAATAAACTCCTAATGTGCTGCTTATTAATAGTCAGTAAGGTATATACCTTATGCCAATATACCAGTAATATGCATATTGCTAATAAACAACTATAACTAGTTCTTAAAATAAAGTGCATCATGTTCATAAATGATTTAAATTATTATTTTTATTTTCCACTACGTTCGGAAAGAATCGCAGTTTTGTTTTACAAAGTAAATTACACAGAAAACTGAGAGGCCACACAGCATTTGACCACTAGATTTACAGAAATCATGGAATAGCGTTTCATTCTCATTGTATTTTAATATTAATATGGTACTAATGAATTCTATTCAGTATTATGGAATAATCTAGTTAGTTCAGAAGTATACTAAAAGTAATCTGTTTTGAACTGGAACAAGTGAAACTAAAATTTTTTGTTAAATGTTGAAGTGGAAGGTTTTTATTTTTTTATATTCAGTACCGTCTCAGGCATGTTAGAGTTTCTCCTGCGAACAGTTTTAGGACAGTGTTCCAGTAGGAAATATCAGTTTACATTCCCAAACATTCCTTGTGCCATTAATTGTAGTAATCCAATGGGATTTTTGTGTGCATGAGGAATCCAACAACAGACAGTATGATCCACACAGAGATCTGATTTCAGTCCGTCTGGGAATAAATGAAGAGACAGAAATGGCTGAGACAGACTAAATCCATGAGAACTGTGACAGTGTCTCTAAGACATTTGGAGAATCTACCTGCAAAGCTACAGAAGTATGAAAACTTATAGGCAATATAAAAAATGTGAAGAACCTAAAGTGCAAGACTATGTGCATAGGCTATATGATGTCTCTTTAAGCCCGTCTGGCATGGCCATAAAGATTAAGTCTTTTATCAAAAGTTTTCATGTTACTGTAGCAGGACTGATGGATGAACAGTTGATATGTCCAGTCATGAAGTCATGATTGAAGTCATGCTAAACATGAGAGATTTCATAACTACTAGTTATTGAACACGTTATGACGTTCTGATTGAAGCCAATCACACACTGCAGTTTTCATTTTAGGTTCACCAAAAATTAGAATGACTACATAAGTGAAGAGCATTTGTAAAGGAAGTGCTTTTAGGCATCAGGGGTGGAATCCATAGCGTAATCAAAAATGTTGTGATTTCGATACAGCTGTTGTCTCGGGTGCATGTAAATAAGTGGATATTGTTCAGTTCTGCAATTTTGTCATGAATGCATTCATCACTGTGAAAGAGCTGAAAACAAATAGACTTAGCTCCGGTCTCAGCATGTGGCGACTTTAACCATTCAGATGGTGAGAGGATCCAGCCCAGGCCCCTGCCAGTGGAATTTATTAGTAATGCGATCTCATTCATGTAAGTCAGCTTTGTGCGCTCATCTGTCATTTCACTGTACAGGCCTCTGGGTTACTGCAAGCTTTTTCCTTTTAACCTTGGCTCAGTGCTTTTTTACTCCCTTTATTTGCTTTTCAATCTTTTTGTGTAGCTATTTTTTTGTTGTTGTTGTTCTCAGCCATATGAAAACGTGGTGATGAAACCCATGAAAATGTAGATGCTGTTGTAAATAATAGTGAAAATCACTTTTTAAACTGTTGTTCCATTATTACCCCTTAGCTAATTTTGACCCAAATACATTGAAAGCAAATAGGGATGCATTCTATCAAGCTTTAGCTCTCAGATCTCTTGCTTTCACATCAAAAGAGAAACGGATGTCAGAAATCACAACACTCAATGCGGCATCTGTAGGAAAGGAAGTCTCATCTTTCAGTTAAAAGCGCCAATTTTAGTATAAGGTAATGAAGAAGCTTTTCTCTTTTTTTTAAGGCACGAGTTAATTTTCTTGAGAAAAGTGTTCATTGTTAAAGAGAAAACATTTTCTGCTTACATTAGACAATACACCTGTTTGTTCTCTGCCTCTCATTTGAAAATTATATGATGCGGTACAAATGCAGCTTTGCAGAGTTTGTTGGCCCGAGGTGCATTAGAAAACTTTGAAACCATCTTCTCAATTCACTCTTTTATATGTGCACAATGTCTTGTTTTAATTAAATTATCTCGCATTGGTTTAATGAAAAAGACCAAAAATTCCATCATTCACAACAATCAGAAAAATTTAATAACAATAAATTAATTTATGCAACTGCCATTGTCTCGCATTTTGTTTAAAAAGACACCAACTGGCACCATTGGAATCCATATCTTTCTGCTTTTCTTTCTTCATTCAGTGTTGGACGTGTACGTGTTGAGCACTGACGGCCAAATTCAGGACTTCAGGTTTCCACAGACCAGCAAAAGAGGAGCCACGATTCAACTCTCGGCAAACATGGTCAAACTAAACAGTAAAAACGGTAAATAAAAGCAAGGTTGTAGTCATTTCAAATGCTTTAATGCAAGGCCTTGAGATGCTTAGTTAATGAAGTCAATGATTTTCCTGATCTGTAGGACATAATCGCTCTGCACAAGTACTTAGTGCATTGCAAGCTTTACATACGTTACATGCTTGCTCACATTTTTGTAGCTGTAGCAAATGTCAGTACTCAAGGGCACCATTGAATATTCTACCACATGATGTTATTCTGGTTGCTAGCAAAAACATGCTTGTAAGTTCTAAAGTGCTTAACAATGTCCTCTTCGATCCACTTTGGCAGTTGTTAACCTGAAAGGGAAAGTTCAAAATAAGAAAAAGATATAGATATTTTAAGACCCTAAGGCTCTTTAAAAATAATATCAGTTTATTTTTCTATCGAATTCCAGCAAGTACTAATGGTCTTCTCCTATCATTTATCCTTACTCAGGTGTTGCCAAGTTGGTTTTTGTCCTTTATAAGCACTTGGGGCAATTCCTCAGTACGGAGAACGCCACAGTTAGGCTGATGGGAGAGGGCGGAGTCAGAAACCACACCCTGACTGTCAACTCCCACATCCTCTCCGCCTCCATCAACAAAGAATCCAGCCGCGTGTTTGTGTCCGAACCACTCATCTTCACTCTGGCGCATTTGGATGTAAGAATATAAAAACTTAATTAAAAACATGTTTCTCTTTCTTTGCAATTTTACTTTTTGGTGTTTTTTTCTTTTTCTTTCTGAATACAGTGTTGTGAGAAATGTTTGTCCCCATCCTGATTTCTTCTGTTTTTGTGAATGTATCATACTAAATTGTTTCAGAAATAAAAACAAAATCTAAATGAAACTTAACAGAAAGGCAACCGGAGTGAGCACAAAAGACAGTTTAAAAAAAGTTATTGTTATTTATTAATGCAAGAAAAAAATGATAACAACTGGGCCTGTTTGAAAATGTATATGCTCCATTAATTATGGGGTTAAGCTGGACTAGACCAGGCCTGAACTTTTTCAATGGCATGAAGTTTTCTAAAAGTAGTGTTAATTTTGTCAGCTCTTAGGGTGTATTCACAACCTGTCTTGTTTGGTTTGATTGAATCAAACTTTAGTTTGTGCTCCCCTTTGGTGCGGATCTTTTGGGCAGGTGTGAATACAGCAATCGCACTCTGCTGCAGACCAAACAACTGCACCGAGACCCAACTGAAGAGGTTGTCTCGGTCCGCTTCCAAACGAACTCTGGTATGGTTCAATAAGACCCGAACACGACCCGACCCAAATCCAAAAACAACTCCAGAAACAACACCCAGAAAAAACAGCTCTTTCATATAGCACTTCAGTTTGCATTTCAATAGCCTAAATCACAATTACGCACATCAAAAAAAAATAGCCCCATAAAAAGTCACAAAAAAAAATACCCACAGCAAATATTAAAGAGATATTTGAATAATTTACTAACGCAGAGGTTACAATGAATGTGTCGGAGGGGAAATAGTAAGGAGATATTTGAATTATTTATTAATAAACTAGTGTTTTCTGAGTCAGTGTCGCAAAGATGAAGTTGACAATCCTGATTCGCCGTCTCACTGGACGCGCCTTTAGAAAGAAATGCATCTTTACGGGTTTTTGTTTTGGATTTGAAATATCTTGTTTTGTAGTCATTTAAAGCTTTCTATAGATATATTCATCATGTCTGTAAGGAAAATATTTGAGTTTTATTAACATTTTTGTGAAGCACCGAGATGGCAGAAAGCGCATCCTATTTGTTTTCTTTATTTCACAAAAGCACAACTTCAGCTCCCACTCTCCGCACAAACGATTGGATATGCGCCCAGTAGCGCACATTTATCTAGGTTAAATGTTTAACTAACATTGTGACATGTTTTAAGTATTTTATATTGTAAATATAAATTTTATATTTTATATTTTATATAGAAAATATAAATATAAATTTTATATTTTATATAGATTTTATTTTTGGAAAGTCATAATTACAACATCCTATGACATTGTCTCATAAAAGTTTATTCACATTGTGTTAGCTGATCAAATCAGTAAAAGAATAAAAATTGCACTACTAAAGATATTTGATTAGCCTGTTTTTGCACTTCCCATTTTTTCTGGCTTGAAAATTTCTCTCCAATGAATGGATGACCTTGGCACACGTGTGGTTTTGTTTACAATTTCTGGTTCACTTGCAAAAAGGGAAGCGTGAAATCGAACTACACCAAAAAAAAAAAAAAAAAAAAAGATCAACATTGTATTTTGTCTGGACCAAAGCAAGTGAACTAGCAGACTTTCCTGTGGTGAACCCTTAGTCTTAGTCCTGTGTCATATGTACTTTTTAGTTTTTATTATATAGAATTAACTTGTCATAAAGTAAAAGATTGTGCTGAAAGTGTGTCCTTGTAAAAGATAAGCTCTGGTAGAGGGATTTAAACTGTTGACATTTGGCAACCCTAAGCATGAGAACCTGTGGAGGTATACTTTTTTCTCCTCCTTTATTTTTTTTACTTATTTATTTAGAAAATATAGACACATTTCTAATATTTTTATTTAGTCTTATTTTTCTCATCAACAGTATTTAAAGTTGATATAGTCAGAGTTGATGCTTACATTTTTGTCATAGTTTTCATTAATGAAATTAACACTACTTAAGGGTCTTACCCAGTAACACACTATGCCAAATATAAAAGAAATTCCAGAAATGATGAAGAAGAAAGTAATTAAAATACATCAGTCATTTAAGTGTAAGTGGGTAATTACCTTTTCACATGGGTGTTAGGTGTAAGACAACTTTTTATGCTTCAATAAAAAAAGTGTTTAATCAGATTGCCTTTGATTCATATTGTAATTTATTGGAATATCTACAACTGTTTAATATCATACTATTCTTATGTTGGCGGTAAATACATTTTCACAGAACTGTATTTATATGAAACAGGTGCTGAAAAACAGTGAAGGGCCAGAGTAAGGCCAATCTGTTTGCTTCAAAATCTAAAGAGAAGAAAAATTAAAAAATTCTTAAAGTTTCAATAGAATTATTGGTACCTGTAATGTATCTTGTTGTAACATAAAATATGGGGCGTGTTATTTTAAATAGCCAAGTAATCAGTGCCTTCTGATTTTAGGATTGAGTTAAAATTAGAGCCTTGAAAAACATGCTTAAACAAAATCAAAGAACATTCTTGTCAGTCAGCCTGGTTTATTAATAGAGAGTGTTGATCAAGGAAAACAATGTTTGGGTTTAAAAGGTTTAAATCTCTAACCCTTGCAGATGTCAGCTGTCACATTCAAATAAAATGACATGTTTCTCCGTTTATCAGACTGAGAACTACTTCAATCCAAACTGCTCATTTTGGAACTATTCTGAGACGAGCATGACAGGATACTGGTCAACACAAGGCTGCAAACTCCTCGCGACAAACAAGACTCACACCACTTGCTCCTGCAGTCACCTGACTAACTTTGCAATCCTGATGGCTCATCGAGATGCACATGCGGTGAGTATTTACTGATCCCAGTCCAGCCCTGTGGTGGGACATCCGGTATAGAGGAAATCAACATAATGATTCAGTTAGTATGATTAAGTCAGCAGCTACTCTTCAAAGCCAATTTTCTGCTTTCTGCTTTTCATATAGCCATGATACTGTTGAGTACTGAGTCTCTTGAGTTTCCAGAATGTCATTTTCTTCTGCTGATACATTCATTGGACATAATTTGTGTTCATCACAGCAACAGCCACATATCTCTACAAGAGAACAAATGAATATATTGCAGCTCTTTCTTAATATAATTCTTAATCTACTTTGATGAATGAATCTCTTGTGTCTCTTGTAGATTTCTGGGAACAACGCAATTATGTCAGTATGATGACATATCAGTAGTAGTTGTCTGATAGCACCAAACATACGATATGCTAGCATAGCTGTCATTTAAGCTGTAATCAATGTGGAAATCATGGGTTTTGATGTGTAACTGTTTACTTGGTCTTGGTCCACAAACTTACCTAATTGCTGCAACTGTGGAAAGATATATAACCATTATGACAGCAGAATCTTATTTTCTGCCTACATATTACATAGATATTGTGTTTTGTCCTGTTGAATCAGGAATAATAAAAAAGATTCCCTTTCTACTAAAATGGTTTCCTTAAACAATATAATTATGATGCACACAATTTGCTGTGCTCCTGAAAAAAATCTATATTGGAAGAACTTACAAGATTGAAAAAGTTGTGTTGTTAGTAAGGTAGAGAAATGGAAATCAAGCCAAGTAAATATCACATTATTTTCAACCAAGCAATAATTGAACTAGTGCCTGCAGTGCTCGAGGAGCCAATTAAAAGCCTTGAAAGCTGGTCTGATGTAAACCTAAACAACAGGAAAGTACAACAAATAAGGGAGGATGTAATCACTGGCCTCAAGCATATCCACAGTACTGCTCTCCTATGAAAAAAAGGGCAACAGCCCAAACTGGAGGCACCAGAGTTTCAGCTGCCCTGTCTTTCTGGCCAATTACCTTGTTCAAAGTCGCCCTTTCACAGGTCAGCTAGGTGGGGTATTTGATTAGCTCACATTTGAGAAGTGGCTTGGATTACCAAGATATGTCAGCAGGATAGGACTGTATGGTAAGAGGGTTCTTTCACTTCCAATTATGAGCCTTATGAAGGAATACAAATGTGCTAAAATTAGGTTAGACATGATACTCAAACAGTCCCAAGATATCATTGTGAGAGAGGCCCCTCTATCCCTAGTAATGGACGGAAATGCAATCCACCATCAGCGGATGCAAAGTCACCCCCTTGACACTGGGATATTGCAGGCCAGGTACAACTTGGAAGAAAGGGTTTTGGGGAAGCAAGCCCACCTTGTAAAATGGCAGCACCAGCCGACAACTTGTGGTGGAAGAGATACACCAATCAAGAACAAGTCTACAACCACTAAAGCCATTTCTCAAACCAAGCAAGACAGCTGGGGGAGTTGGAAGAGTATTGATAAGAAAATAACTACCTGTAAAGACCTGTGGGATATGTTGAAAGAATGAGTTTTCTCATCTGTGCCACAAATGAGGTCCTTCCTTGTCCTATAAACCTAAATTGGATTTGACCACAAAGAACAACAGCCAGTGCTACGCTTCAGAATGCCCAGTCAACCCACCCATTTCTGATATCTTTGCTTAAGAAAGGAAAAGCAGAGTCTTTGCTTCTTAAGGCTGGCCCACTGGTTGCCACCAGGGACTGGAAAAAGACATTGACCTAGACCAGAAACTTAGAAACCTTTCTCATGGAAATCGCCAACACCAACCTGAGACCAAATCTTGCTCTGTGGTCCAGATTACAGCAATATGTCTTTGTTGTCTAAGTTCTTTGGGTGGACTCTGTAGATGAGGCACATGAGCGAAAGAGGCTGTAATATGCCAACCTTGCAGGAGAAACAGAGATTTGATACTGGAAAATCCAGATGTGCCCAGTCGAAGAGAGATGCATTGGATCCAATATTATTTTCAGCTCCTGAGAGTTAAAGACATTTGTGGAGGACACAGAGCAAAACAATAATTGACTCTGGCTGAAAAGGAAGGACAGCTCCTGGACCAACAATTGAGACCATAAGATACCAGGGCTGCGTTTCTCAAAAGCATTGTGAGATAAATTGATCGTACAGACTGTTGGTGGCAATGGATCGACAATATACTTTAGGCTTACAATGCTTTCGGGAAACTGCCCTGATCAGCCCACTGCTTGTTAAACTAGATGGCTCTTTGCAGTGTTGGCAATCTTAGCATCCTGACATTCGTGTACTCTGAGCAATCATTGACTATGGCTAAAATGTAAGGACACCACCTGGACCAGCATTTGAGCACCATAAGAGACCAAAAAGTGGCAAGAAATACGCCCAAACCTAAACGGTCCACTGCTTGTTAAACTAGGTGTTGCTACTCACAGTGTTAATCTTTGCATCATGGCAGTCATGCACTCAGAGAAACAGCAAAACATCAAGATGCACTGATCAACTAGATATCAAGAATGACTGGCTGTAGGACATACATCAGGGTCTAAAGAGCCTGTGGTGGGCGAACCTCATGAGAGGGTGTATTAGTTTTGGGGGCGAAATGCTTAATTTTCATATCATCCTACCATCAGCCTGTGAGATCGCTGATACACGATATTATCATGCTAATTTATTATTTCCTCAGTTATTCAAAAAGCAGCTACAGAAAACGAGCAAAGAACATATGCATTACCAAAGAACATCATCACTAGCTCAGTCTAGCGTGAGCTTATGCACTTTAAAAACACTCCCGTGAACTAGTGAATCTACACTGTATGATGAATAAATCTCTTATACTTGCATAGCACGTACATCTGCACTTTGTTGTTTACGATGAGAGAATTCGAGAGTCAGAGTTTAGTCAGCGCGCGCTGAACAACAAAACTCCGCTGTTTCAGCAGTGACTCATCTGAACGGCTCTTTCATAAACTCAAACATAAATATAATGGAGTGTGATTGGTTATAATGCGCAACACTGTAAAAACACAGAAAAAGAAATATAATGGAACAAATAAACCCTAAAATTAATTAGACAGTATTACAAGCCTAATAATAATAATAATAATAATAATAATAATAATAATAATAATCATCATATTGCTATCAGCCACAGGCAATATCTCTGACTATCGTTAATGCACGATACTATCATCTATCGGCACAAGCCATAGGGTGTATTATGATAAACTGGTAAAACACCCAAGGATGCTGTGGTACACAACTGATGATGTGTCTCAATACAATCCTTTAAGCTTCTGCCCAGCATCAGGACATCATTAAATGAATGGAATGCTGATCCACATTGATGGTGCTTTCATGCATACAGCCTTTCAGTAAATGTATTAATTTGTTGTTGTTGTTACTGTTATTTAGAGGATGTGTGAACAGAACCTGTCAGTGTTAAAACGTCTTTAGCTTCTGTATTGGTGCCATGTGTAAACAAAGACGTAAGATAGATTATTAAAACTCTGGGATGTTAAGACATTATGATTTAAGACGTCTGCTGTCAAAAACTTGCTCTATACTAGACGTGAGCTTCCATTGTAGTCAATAGCTGTCTCTACTGGATGTGATCACTGTGGTGCATTGACTTACAGATTCAACAGCATTTTGTTGCTAATATGTAGATAATAGAAAAGCCTATAAAAGATAGCTGCTGTATGTGTGACTAGCACACTTAAGATGCGTTTTTGCCCTACGCATTCAAAAATGATTAAATTCTGACAAGTGACTTGTTCGATTTAAGTAACTGATAATGCTAATGTTCATTTTTCGGGTGTGGGGAGCATTCACGAGCTCCTGCTGACAGTCATCACTCGAATGGGCATCGCCGTTTCACTTGTCTGCCTTGCCATTAGCATCTTCACCTTCTGCTTCTTCCGTGGCCTCCAGAGCGATCGCAACACCATCCACAAGAACCTCTGCATCAACCTCTTCATCGCAGAGCTTCTGTTTCTTGTGGGCATCAATATGACCGAACCTCCGGTGGGTACATTTTTTGCACGCTGGGGGGGTATTGGTGTGAAGAGGGCTTATTTGAACCCTAGTGAGCTGCCTATATTTTCAGGCATCAAACCATAGGCAGCTTTGTTTGATTCTTTGTTTATTTCTTCCTGCTCAGATTGTGTGCTCTGTGATTGCTGGAGTTCTGCATTTCTTCTTTCTTGCCACATTTGCCTGGATGTGTTTGGAGGCCGTTCAGTTGTTCCTCATGCTTGTGGAGGTCTTTGAGAGCGAATTCTCCAGACGAAAATACTATTATGCATCTGGCTACCTGTTCCCCTGTGTGGTGGTTGGCATTTCAGCAGCCATCGACTATAAGAGCTATGGGACGAGGAAAGCGTGAGTAATGTTGTTTATTTATATCAGATGTTCAGACCTCCCTCTGTCCATTAATGTTGTTAATATTAAACAATGTTGACAATCGAAAACCAGTCACTGCTCTTGACTGTAACTTTAACTTTAATAAGTATTAAAGTATTAATTCTAATGAATTTTTCTGGGTAACACTTTAGTTTAGGGGCCAATTCTCACTTAATTACTTTCTTGTTAGCATGCATATTACTAGCATATTGGCTGTTTATTAGTACTTATAAATCACATGTTAATGCATTATTCAGCATGACCATATAGAGCATCACAGTCCCGCCCACAGCCCGAGAGAGCTTAGGTGCCAGAAGTAAATTTCTGTAAAAATCTGTATCTAAAGAGTTTTAGAGCATGTCTGAGGATAACCAGCTACGGCTGAACTCATAAGCATACAACATATCATTTCGAGTGAAAAAACGAAGAGAAAATCCATGTCTTAACCCTACCCAATACCTAAACTTAACAACTACATTACTAACTATTAATGAACAGTAAATTTGGAGTTTGAGGCAAATGCCATCATTAACAGTTCGTTAATATTGAGAATTGGACTTTAAAATAAAGTGTAACCTTTTTCAGAACATTTGCTTGGTTAGCTACTGTTACATTCCTGATAAGCTTAACCGCTTACTTTATTTGTATCTTTGCTTAATTAAAAACTTGAGTTTTGTACTTAAATTACTTATTTTTGCTATGTTAGCAAAATTGTATTGAATTCATAATCGTATTTTGGTATATATACTGTCACTGTAAAATAAAATTACTTACATTGTGATAATACATTATTTTGGTTATACCGTTAACGCTTTCTCCAGCGGTAGATCTCACCAAATCTCTGAATAAAGTTCTAGAAAACAACGTCAAACATCAACAACAATCTTAAAAATCATACACCATCTTCTTTCCATTAGACAAAATATTATATGGCAGTGTTTCCCAACACTGCTTCTGGAGGCACACCAACAGTGCATATTTTCGACCTCTTCCTAATCAAACACACCTGATTCAACTCATCAGCTCGTTAGTAAGACCTGAAATTGATGGGTTAGAAAAGGGAGACATGCAAAATGTGGAGTGCCTCTGGAAACAGGATTGGGAAACACTGATTTAGGGAATTCATTCCCTCCAATGAAAGTGGTTGTCACTCTCAAAACTGCAGTGTGTTCATAGCTTTAAGTAATTGCTTCTATGGTGGTTCTTTCTTTCTTTTTTCCTCTTTCCAGCTGTTGGTTGAGGGTTGATAATCATTTCATTTGGAGTTTCATTGGCCCCGTTACGTTCATCATTATGGTAAGTTTTTCACATTTCCCATTAATACCTTTATTTAGGTGTATGGAATTTTAATTTAATTGCTATTTTTTATTGTGTTATGGTTCTTTGCGATGTGTTGAATTGTCTATAGTTTCTTCAGTACAGTTCCAACTGAATGTATGTTTTGTTCGCATGTCTTGGTAATGTATGTTGCATTCAATTAGCTCAGTAATATTTCTTCTTATTGGTCAATAATTCATGCTGTTTAATTTTGGTTGGTACGTAATGATTACTGATTGATTACCGTAATGATTACTGTGTTCCCATTGGTCAGACTTCATTCATAGAGTGAAACATCTTCCGTTTAATAATTATTGAGGCTACTGTGCTCTTGGAAACCGTCAATGCAGCAGATGTTTTTGTGACCTTCACCAGATCTGTACCTAGACACAACCCAGTCTCTGAGCTCTGCAGGCATTATCTTTGACCTTATGGCTTGGTTTTTGCTCTAATATCCAGATTTGCAGCTGTTTGACCTTTATATAGACTGTGGGGTTTTTTAAAGTCATGTCCAATCAATTGAATTTGCCACACATTGACTGGAATTAAAAGGTAAAAACACATGAACTGCAGAAATGGGATTCACCTGAGCTAAACGTCAAGTAAACCTCATTATGCTTTTTGCTTTGTCATTATTAGGTAAAATACAAAAATAATTATTTACAAATAATCACAAATGAAATCATTTTAAATGAGCCTTTTAAGGCTGCAACATAAAATGTGGAAAAATGAAGGGAGTGCTCTCCACTTTCACAAGTAGGGACTACAGATTGTAACTATACTGATATGAATTATGGCATAATTGCGCTTGGTGAGAATGTCTTTTTCACAATGAAAGGTAGAAAAAAAATCCACACCATTTTCTAAAATGAAATGCCCTGAAATGCAGAGATACTGAGGTGCGCAATCACACTTCAGTTTCATTTATACATGCACTTACTTTAAATGTGCATACAGCGGCTTTTCAGAACAAGAAACGGTTACACCTAATACATCCATGTTCCTCCCGTCTCAGAGAGATCTCGTTCTGTAACCATGAATTTAAAACAAATGGGTGCGTCGCATATCTAGGTCACATTTTACCCCATAAGCAAAGCTAAAACCCTTTGTGTAGGACCATTTCTTTATCCATTTATTTAAATATGACTCTCATTCTCAAAATGCTTGGCACTTTATCGCAAAATATCTTGCGTGACGTTTTCATGACAATTAAGCAGATCCTCCCCTGTGCTTTTCAACAGGAAATACTAAGATATACTTCAACGGGCTCAGTCAGCTTGTCTCAGAACTCAGACTGGTTTATATTAAACTTGTGCTTGTGGGTCTATTTTGGGGGATGGAAGGGTGAGATGGAGGAGGAGGGGAGGCTGAGAGATGCTTCGGCTGGTCTTGTGCCGTGCCTGGCCGTCTCATCAGATCTGTGTCATCACTCCCAGCTGTGTTATAAATTCATTCCTGGCCTCTCCACCTATGCCGGAGCGAAGCGGCTCCTGGTGGCTCAGCAGCAACACTCAACAGCGCCATAATTAATGATCTAACAGACCCGACCTCTCTCTCTCTCTCTCGCTCCATGAATCCTCCCATGTCTTTTCCTTCTGTCAGTTGACCTGTTTCTCCTTTCTAATCTCCTGCTTCCAGTTTTTAATACCACTTTTTTTTGTGCTGCAGTCATGAATTATACCTCAAATCAAAAAGAGAGGTGTGCTATTTCTTTTCAGACATAAAATTTTTGCCCTATGGTAAAAATAAAAAAAAAAAAACGGGTGAAAAAGCCAATATTAAAGGAGGGACCTGCACCAAATGGAGTCCAGAGATGTGGAAGTACAGCATGGTGCTAGCAATACTAAGAGAACAATAAATCTTATTCACAGGGAATGCATGTACTGATAAAAAAATGCACGTTTACAATATTTTCATCTGAATATGTCAAAATTGCATTGTTGAGGGGAAAAAAGACACACTGATAAATCACATGGGTTGTGTAGTTATATTGTATACAAAACAAGAATGAAGAATATGAGTATAAAATAAACAAATTAGAGTGGCATTCATTACAAACATCATTTATTACAAACACCAAGGCTAAACAAATTTAAAGAATAACCGGTGCGTGGGAAATGCGCTAAATTAACTTCACATGCCTTACCTTGCCTAAGAAAAACAAACCATTAAAGTTGAATGTGAGGAGATTAAAAACTGAAATCCACAAGAAAACATTTCTGTACAAATGCTCGGACCATTAATGTCTAATTCACCGACAAGTTATTTACTGAACTAGAAAAACATAATGATTTCTGGCTTTTAACAAGTAAAAATATATCTGGGCTTGTATTCACAAAATATTTTATCTTACCACTAAGAGTTCTCCTAAATAGCAGTAAAAGTTTTTAGCTTAGCGTTTTCTCTTAAAACCTATTTCCAAAGTTGCTGAGACAAACTTTTACTAAGGAATAGAGAGAAGTCTTAAGCTCAGAGTAAGGGGGCGGGGTTGGTCTCGTTGCTATGGATGATGTCAGCGTGCTTACTAACTATGCACACAGTGATTGGCTGATAGTCTCTGGCAGAGATTTATTCATAGAAATATTGTAGAGCATGATGTTGCCATATATAAAGGTTTAAAACTTAAAATGTTGCCACATTCAAATAAAAGATTTTTAAAATGCAGGGTAAGTGTCACTAATTAAGCAAGCATATGTTCAGCTTATTGTCCGCCTCTTACACGTGTGCTTCTCGTAAACAATTAGAGAGTATGCATATAAACAGCCTTTTAATTAACTGAGTAGAATAATCATGGCTGATAGTAATACATGCAAACGTAAATAAAAAACTGGATGCAAGAACAGCTGTTACTTCTTGCCCAACTGGTTAATGAAAACAAGGATATAATCAAAGGACAATTTAGAGTCGGGATAACTTCCAAAACCAAAGGCGATACCTTTTTAAAAGCTCATTATCATCAAATGTTTTTAAAATGTTTACATTCAGAGGCAGCTCGCCGGCAAAAGCCATTTAGGATAGTTTGTGGTTTGGTCTTATTGACTTAGGAGTCCTCTTCACTACTCCTAACCTTTCACAGATTGTGAAATACACTTAGAGCCAAAATTTAGGACTGACACACCCATTATTTTTAAGATTGTCTCCTAAATCAGCGAGCTGTGAGCTACTTTTAGCCTTCAGATGTTTTGTGAATACAGGCCCTGGTCTACTGTGGTTTTAATTTTAACCATATTGGATGTGAAAATAAGGATTAAAAGTGAACGAAAAGAGGAAGATAAATGTTTATCTGAACAAGTCCCATGCAGAAAAGGCTGAGACGTGACTGAAACAAGAGATATACCATTTAGTCCAGGGGAATAACCCTAAATCTAAATGTTTCCATATTTGCGATGTGACATTTTGTTGGTGAGCTTTAATTTTTTTTTGCAAACATGGTTTTTAATTGCATTGTAAAAGTTGCTTTGGAATACAAGTTGCAGCATGTATTCTACAGTAAGTAAATAGCTTTGGATAAGTCAAACAGAAGTAGCGAACAAGCCTGAAGTACTGCCAAATGTAAATGCAAAGTATATATAGATTTAAACAAATCATTTGCAATTGTTGATTTTCTTTTTTCTTGCTTGCTTGCTTTTTAGTCTTCACCTCCCCCAGTCCTGCTCTTTCTGTAATTCTTTCTGTTTTTGAGCGGGTGCTCCTTATTTGAAAGGCTCTGAAAAATTGAGTTGAATTCTTTGGTGTTTACATGTGGTTTGTGTTGATGATCGACAGAGCAAAGAATTCAGTGCTTTTCTTTTTTTTAAAGGCATATTCCTTTTCTCTCTCTAGCTGCATTCTGTATATACAGTGTATATATATATATATACAGTACACACCAAAAGTTTGGAAACATTACTATTTTTAATGTTTTTGAAAGAAGTTTCTTCTGCTCATCAAGCCTGCATTTATTTGATCAAAAATACAGAAAAAAAACAGTAATATTGTGAAATATTATTACAACTTAAAATAATAGTTTTCTATTTGAATATACTTTTAAAAAATAATTTATTCCTGTGATGCAAAGCTGAATTTTCAGCATCATTACTCCAGCCTTCAGTGTCACATGTAACATCCAGTCTATCACATGATCATTTAGAAATCATTCTAATATTCTGATTTATTATGAGTGTTGGAAACAGTTCTGCTGTCTAATATATTTGATGAATAAAAGGTTAAAAAGAACTGCATTTATTCAAAATAAAAAGAATAATATATATTCTAATAATATATTTTCTTTACTATCACTTTTTATCAATTTAACACATCCTTGCTGAATAAAAGTATTGATTTTATTTAAAAAAAGAAAGAAAAAAAATTACTGACCCCAAATTACTGACCAATAGTGTATATTGTTATTACAAAATATTTATATTTTAAAAACATATCTTCTTTTTTTTTTTACTTTTTATTCATCAAAGTATCCTAAAAAAGTATCACATGTTCTGAAAAAATATTAAGCAGCAGAACTGTTTCCAACTTTGATAATGAATCATCATATTAGAATGATTTCTAAAGGATCATGTGATAATGATCCTAAAAATTCAGCTTTGCATCACAGAAATAAATGATAATTTAAAGTATAATAAATTTAAAAAACAATTATTTTAAGTTGTAATAATATATCACAATATTACATTTTTTCTGTATTTTTGATCAAATAAATGCAGGCTTGATGAGCAGAAGAAACTTCTTTCAAAAACATTAAAAGTAGTAATGTTTCCAAACTTTTGGTCTGTACTGTATATGTGTGCGTGTGTGTGCCTCCAAAAAATAAACCAGATGTGTGTTTTTCATTCTCTTGTATGCAAAGCTAAAAGTGCTCACTTATTTGTAATGTAGGTTTTCTCATTTCTGACTGAAGTCAAACACAATACACTAAGCTAACAGCATGTGCTTTGCTAACCTATACACATAGTCAGTGCCTGGATGCTACATTTTCAACATGTGACCCAAATTTTGGAATTAAACGTAGTTTCAAAAATATATAGTTTAAAAATAGTTCTCCACTTGCTTTTATACCATTTTAGACTTTTAGTGTTTTTGAGAGTTTGATAGAAAGTGAACTGTGCAGCGAGAGCTTCTATAATTAGGATATTGTTATAATATATAGGGGGGGAATTTGGAAAGTCTGGGGAAGAAATAACTTTTGTCACCACCAGCTAAATTAAGACAAGCTTCTTTTAATAGAGGTGCTCTATTCTTGTTCCACATATTTAATATAGATGATGCTCATTTTTTGTTTCCTGAAGTATGTTTCTTTAAGAGGTCTTCTCTGGTCAGCCTGAATTACATTCCCATGTTCAGGGCGGTGAAGAAAAACACAAGCTCTTGCCAGCAAGCAGACATTTTCAGGGCCAAAGTTATGACTTATACTCGTCTGAGAAGGCGCCTACGCACAGTTCGAGCCGGTTATCTTTAAGATCAGAATTAGGAACAAATGGTAGCACTTTATTTTCTGGGTGATAGTTTATGTGTCGGGAAATATCAATGTTCTTACAAGCTTCTGTGCTTGAATCACTATTGAAGATCTACTTCAATTGTCATGCTAAGAAGACCTTTTCAAATGGTCCGTGCATAAAAGCATAGTTTATAAGATGTCTCGGAAACTCCCAGCAGAGTTCATGCATTCTTGCATTTTGATGTTTTTTTTAGCTGCTGTCTGCTTTTTGAATTATTGAAGGCTATGCTTTGTAGTTCAGATCAGCCAACATAAAAGGTGCTTTATTTTTATATTTCAATTCCATTGATAGTCGTCTAATAGCCTGGTGATCGCAGATCCCAAGAAAGATCATTGCACGGTGCTCGTGAATGTAAATATGAAACAATGTTTGACAAATATGCCATCTGAATGATGAATTGCAATCGTGATTTCCAAGAGCTTCTCGGTGTGGTCTTCTCAACATGTTTTATCTTTTCCGACAGCTCAATCTCATCTTTCTGGTGGTGACTATGTACAAGATGGTAAAACACTCAATGTCTATGAAACCTGATTCCAGTCGACTGGAGAGCATACGGTAAGCTCAATCTTCAATGCTGTCGTACACGCTTAGCAGCTGTGCAGTTTTACACGTTCATGTTTAGAACTCAGCTATTTTGCTGTCGCTACTCTATTGCTTTATTCAAAGTGTCAGGATGCTAATAACAACAGCGTGGCCGCTGCATTGTCGCTGTATGAACCGGTTCACGAGGTAGAGCTTGCATCTGGAGCTGGACGTGTAAATACTCAAATACAGCTAATTGGGGGATAATTACAGAAAACATTAACTTTTCAAGCACCGTGTCATTAACTAATTCATTTGCTTCCTGCAATGCGAGAGCACAGTCTGACCCTCTTATAAACACTGTCCTTGGGAACTAAATGCATATTTCCAGATGGGCCGTACAATGGTATGATAAGCAAGATGTTTTATTGGACCCAAAGTCGTAATTACTTTTAAACTTGCATCTGGGGGCCGTGAAATCTGCTCTCGTCGTGTCCATTTGTAGAAATCGTCAGTTCAGGACATTTGATCCACAGAAATAGTTTCTGGACTCTCTAATGGGAAGAGTCCAGTGATATACGGCTGGGTGGTCTAATCGTAGGAATGGCTTGAATTTATAAAAGTATTCAGTGTCTTTTTTTTTTCTTTTTTCATCAGTCCTGTTCTCAAACAAATGATTCTTTTGAGCTGGCTCTCTTTAATGATTCATTAGTGTTTGTGTATTGGGAATAAAACAGAGCACATGAATGCAACAGCCAATCAAAGACAATTAATTGTCTCACTGACGGAGAGGGATTAAGCTCAATACCACTCAAATCAGCAGCGTTTTCTCAGCATGACCTCGCCGACTCATTATAATCAACAATGATGTCAATGAGATTGAATAAATGCATAAAACAGCTATAAACTAATTCAGAAACACACAAAGCTATTGCAATCTAACTTCTCTTAATTGACATTAAAGGGATAGTTGGCCTAAAAATGAAAACAGTCATCATTTATTCACCCTCAAGTCGTTCCAAACCTGTATGAGTTTATTTCTTTTTGCTGAACACAAAAGAAGATATTTTAAAGAATGTGGATAACCTTTTGCCTTACATGGTATTATATTCTATGTTATGAAAGTCATAAATGATAACAGAGAAGTACAAATGTTTTTATTTATCATTAGAACCATAACAGCAGGCTTTGCTTAGAGTTGGCGCTTATAGACAGATATTGTATGATGTTGCTCACAAAAGCAACCCAGGCTCATTGAAAATGCATGCTTGTGGTGACAGATATTACATGAAACTGCAGTGATTCATACGTTTAGGTACGTTTTTGAGTTTGTGGAAATGTAGGTAGAGGCACGTATTTCCAATGAGCCCGGGTAGATTAAAAAAAAGGCTATGAAATGTATTTCTGACTAGAGTCCTGTGGGTTTCAGGTCCTGGGTGTTTGGTGCTTTTGCACTGCTGTGTCTGGTTTGTCTGACCTGGTCCTTCGGCCTGTTTTTCCTGAACGACTCTGCAGTAATCATGGCGTACCTCTTCAGTATCTTCAACACCTTACAAGGGATGTTCATCTTCATCTTCCACTGTCTTCTGCAGAAGAAGGTAAACCCATGACGTACTGAAGGAATCGGTTTGTCAGACGCCACTTTCTTTATTACTGATAGCCGCTGAATGTGTTTAGTAATAATGCATTTTCTGGCTGCAAAGTTTTTTTTTTTTTTTTTTTCGTATTCAAATCCCAACAAGTCGGGAGACAATTTCAAGGTTGTCTTTATCAAAGGCTTGTTTTAGAAGGTTATAACCCTTAAATATACTGTATATTTTAATACATAATTATAAAAGATAAAAAAATCAATACAACAGTCCAATTTTATTTCAGGCCCACCTGTGAGTGATTTAATGCACATATAATTGCATTTCCTAAAGGATGTTTTCATAAAGTCGCTCACCTTCTCCTTTGATCCAATTTAAAGTGATTCACAGCGAGACACAAAATTGGCCAGCTTTTGCTGATGATTATTTATTTCAAATGAATTATAAATATGAATGTTATTTAAATTATACTTTTAATCAGAAGTCAGAAAGAACTTTATTGCCAAGTACATTAACACAAACACAGAATGCATTACATGTGAGGAGTTAGGAGCTAGCTTCTCATTTAAATTAATATATATATATATATATAAAAAGGCCATTTAACACCATACAGAGTACGAAATGACAAATAAAAAGATGCAAAAAAACTTGCCTTTACAAATGTTACAATAAACTGTAGAAACAAGTCTCTCATTACAGCAAAAACATTAAAACAAATGAAATAGAAAGGTGATATTCAACTAATATAAATACAGTAACACTTTATTTAAGGACCCAGTTCTCACTATTAACTATTAACATTTGCTGTTTATTAGTACTTATAAAGCACATATTAATGCTTTATTCTGCATGAGCATATTTTAGATCCCTTAATCCACCCCATACCTAAACTTAACAGCTACCTTACTAACTATTAATAAGCAGCAAATTAGGAGTTTATTGAGACAAAAGTCATAGTTAATTAGTAGTGAGAATTGGTCTTTAAAATAAAGTTTGACCAGAAAGACAGCAGCAAAGATGCTAGTAAATAAAGTCAGATTAAATCCATAAAGTGTATTTGTATTCCGTAACATCTTTAATTATTGCAGGTACGCAGGAAGTTCTGTGTATGTACTTCCTTCTGGGTTTTTATTAATTTCAAGGAATATTAAATCTTTAAGCAGCACATGTGGTGCATTTTACCACGAGTCTAATCCAAAGGAATCATTTAACCAACTTATCTTTAGTGTAAATACAGTATGTCCAAAAATGCATAAGATAAATTGTAAATTATTTTATGCAAACACCTTGCTAATAATCTGCAAAAATGTATCAGGTTTATGCTCAGATGTGGTGGCATTTTCAGTGTTCACAAATATGTGACTTAAATATTATATCGCATATTATAGTCTAGCAATGCCATTGGTTGAAGACTATTAATAGGTAATCGATTCAGTGCCTGATTAGAAAACATACACATTATTAGTTTTATGATATGTCATATTTACTGTATGTCTCCTTTGCTGTGAATGGTGTATTAACGGAGCTGCTGTTGGATTGTGTCTTCAGGTGCGTAAAGAGTACAGCAAGTGTTTGCGTCAGTCTCAGTGCTGTTCTGCTCTTCCCTCTGAAGGACCTCACGCCGTTAACAAACCCTCGGCCTCCAGGTCCACCGCTCGATATTCATCTGCTACACAGGTACATCTCAGTCAAACTCTGCACTCTCATATGAAATGTGAATGGTGTTTCTTTTTTATTGATATGGTCTCTCTCTTGCCTGCGGTAGTGATTGTAAAGGGTTGCTCTTCGCTGTCTGGTGGTGATTGGTTCTCTTAATAAACGGACAGGTTAAAGAATCAATCTCTCGGCTGTTTAGAAAGCTCTGAGGATCCTCCCGTTCATTTTGAGCCAGAAATGAACAATTCTGCGAGTCGTTAACTGAAGATCTGTCCCGAACAGATCGTTAAATCACTGACTTGTTGACAGTCGTATTAGTCCAGTTCACATCTGAGCCGGTTCAACAGATTCAGTGAAAAGAATGATCTCACGCATGAATCAGAAATCGATTAGGTGTCTTAAAAATGGATGTCTGTTTACTTGATTGTTATTGTGATTATCGTGAGGGATTTGTGAAGCTGCAGCAGATGTAATCTTCAGAATGTGTTGTTTAGACATTTTCTTTCGCAGTTTTTTTTTCCCCACATTTAGTGTTATTATTCCTGCTATACGCTGCAGAGCTGTTTGCATGAGTATTAGCCGCATTAATCAGCGAGCGTGTCTCCGTGTCGCTGCAGAGCCGCATCAGGAGGATGTGGAACGACACAGTGAGGAAACAATCAGAGTCGTCCTTCATCTCCGGAGATATCAACAGCACTTCCACTCTAAACCAAGGTAACAGATGAAACCCTGGGCTCTCACACGCGCTACTGTGGGTTTATAGACGCTGTAGGGTTTTTCTACTTGTTCCAGAGATGTTTATGTGAAAGGTATAATTATTTAATCTCCTTCTGTCTTCATTTAAATGAGCGTAAATAGTAACAAATTCTGTTTGCCTTGGGATGCATTCATTATTTATTTTTAGTTTTGTTTATTTATTTAATAGTTGGTTGGTGAATGTAGCCTGCGGTCACGAAGTGCATTGAACAAACATGGGATCTGTTTCAGTTTGACGAATTCAAACAAATTGAACCCACTCAGTATAAACTTACTGTCTCAAGATTGAATCTTGTGGGTTTTGTGGTTGGTGTAGTTCACAGGGAATTAATTCAGTACGGAGCTGAGGATGGAAAAATTATTATGGACGCGTTTACACAGCGCAAGAGATTATTAAGAAACTATTGACACAGACTTATACACTGAGAGATATCACCACTGAAAGTAAGGGAGAAAACAAGCTGAATCTAATATAATATGAATGCAAATAAAAGTATTTTATATAGATCCACAGCGAGATTGCATTGTCTTATACAAATTAATGTAAATGCCTCTATTTGTAATTTTTTTAATTAAAATATGAATTTAATTTCTGTTATTTTGCAGTCTTTTTTGCAAGCACCAAACATTCAGAGTGAGCAATGCTTGCAACTGCCACTGATTATTTAAAAAGTGAACACTTGTATGCATTAATATGTATTTTGCTCTTTCTTTCTAGCAACACAACAAGTAATGAAGATATATTTGGTGTATCTTTTTTAACTTAGTGATACAGTTTGTTCATGTCACAGCATCTCATCCTGCTGTGTGGCCCATGATGCATTGCATCAATCCATCTTACTAGCCATTTTATCAAACTAAAATATATATAGCACTCAATTTTTGTTTTTAGGTTTTCTCCATCACACACTTCATACAGGTTTAAACTCTTATGGAGCAAAAACTCCACAAATAACAAAAGGATATTTTACCATTTCTTCTCTTTCATTTTCAGTTGTTTTGGTCTTTTCTGTTGAATCTGTGTGCAAATAGTCTCTGTCTTTTCATTAGGACTCTACATGTAATCCTTTATTTTCTTTCTTTCTTTTTATTTGGCAGTTTAAAATGTACAAAAAAAAAAAAAAAACAAGAGAAAAAAATTTAAGAAACAGTTAAAAAAAAAACAAAAAATAAAAAAACAACCCATAATTAAATACTCAAACCAAACACCAAAAAATTATAAAAATTTCACAATATAATAAAGAAAACAAAATTAACAGAGAAATTTATAAATAAATCCCAAAAAGTAAATAAGCAATTATGTGTAAATGTATCAGGGTACATGCATGCATGCAATATGTGAAATGCATGTATGTACCGTATGCATGCATCTGTGAAAAGTGCATATATATGAACAAATATAAATGCCAAGAAAATATTGATTTTACACCTTAACAAACACTATAATACTGGTCATTGTATTAGGTTAGAGAGCAACCAGGATGCTTTTTAAAAATTATTAATTTTTTAGGCTAATGAGAGTTTGGTGTTCAGTTCGAGCTGTTAGAGACGTGACCGAGCTTTGAGTCAAACTAACGTAAAATGCTCAGGTGTGATGCAGGACCCAGTGTTCTTTGGTACACTAGAAATTGGGAATTGAAAGTAATAGTTTTCATGTTTTTTTTGTATATTCTGAAAAGATTTAGCTGGGACCTGGCATTGGGACAGATGCATGCTGTAAATTGAGTCATATTTATAAATATTAGTGTCTGAAAGTCAAACATCTTATCGGTTCTTGTGAGATCATAAGATATATTTTTGTGTCCAAGTAAAACATTAGCTTGGTGGGCCATTCTGTTCACATATCTGAAATATGTGATCGGTCAACATTTTGTTCTTCTGTCCACTCAGAGCAGTTTTTCACACGCATAGCGATGTCATCTGAGTGGCTGTTTCAGTTCACTTTAGCAGTCGCAGACGGGACTCTGTCTTCTTCTGTTCTGTTTTTCTTAACTCATTCTCCTCTCTTTATTTGTTCAACAGGAATGAGCGGCAACTATCTGCTAACTAACCCTCTCCTCAGGCCTCACGACACTAACAGCCGCTATAACAACCTTCTCGCCGAAACCATCGTCTGCAGCACCCCTTCTCCTCCAGCTTTCCGCTCTCCAGGTGCTTTATGGGGCGGGTCTCGTTCTGTCGTTTGGGAATGTGGGCTTTTTCACAGCATGATGAACACAGGACTGCAGTTTACAGAGAATCTGTAATGAAATCACTGCAGCCTTTCTTTAGGTTAACACAAATATCCAAGTTGTCACTTAATAATATAACTAAGTTGACCAAACTTGGTTATTCATTCATTTAAGCATTTATTATTATTAATATTATTGAGCATTACATCAGTGTTTTATTTCCTGCTGTGTATTGTTCATAGGGAAGCCTGTAATTAGCATTATATCAGTGTTATCTATTATTTTCATTACATTTTTTACATTTTATTTTATTTTACTTTATTATCAGTGTTATCTATTCTTCTAATTTTTATTTCATTTTTAATATAAATTTATTTATTTGATTATTTATTTATTTACGGACATAAGATGCATAACCCTAACCCTAATTTCAATTTAATATATACATATTTTAATGAACCACCCAAAATTTAAGGGGAGCAGCAAGCGATCACCATGCATTTTCATACATTATGTGAAAAAAAGCATACACTGAAAAAGAATGGTGTAATAACTATTTTCACTCAGAATTTGAAAAAGAAACAGCAAGCAACACATTACATCTGAAAGTTCAAAGACTGAGATAGCATGCTCTTGTAAAATGTACTCCAATAATGTTTTGTTTTATGTACAAGGAAACAAGCCATCTTACCAAATAACACATTATAAAACTTTTTATATTGCCTTTTTTTTCATTAGAGAAGACTTTTTGCCATTTGAAACTGTATTTTATATATACATTTTATACATAACATTGTAAGCAACTTCAAGCATAAAACAAGTGCATGGTGATATAGTTTCTATAGAATAAGGAGAACAGATTTTAATAAATCATACAAATATTGTAGATAGGTGTTTATTTATGTATGTTGAAGTACGGTAGAGTATGTAAATTCACATAATTTAACAAAATAAATTGAATAATCACTGTATTCATAACTGTCAGTCTCTCAAACAGTATAGAAATGCACAAGCTAGAAATGCTGACAGTTTCAGTGCTGTCTACAGACATATGGAGACATGTTTCGACTGTAATAGAAAGTAGGAGTTTTATAGAAATATTTGATTTGTTGTGGCAGTGTAATGTCTTCATAGCCGTGTCTCTGGGCTGACTGCAGCATGATGCTTGAAGCGGAAGTGAACGAGAGAATTGAACAGCTCGCTCAGACTGAGACCTTCGCTCTAGACAAACAGCAGCAGGAAAAGCTTTTCTACATTTGCAATGCTGAGCAATCAAAGATCTGGCCTGGCTTTTCTCCCAGAATTCCTGCTTTCTAGCTCGTCCGACCGCATTCGGTCTGCTTCTCCAGTTCAGACAGTACCTGACTGGATGAAACCACTCGCCAGCGCATAAACAAATGCAAATCATCTGGGCTGAGATGATGTCTTATGGTTGATTGCTTTATTTTTGTCCTTCATTTCTCCCCTCGGTCCCTCTCTCCTCCCGTTCAACTCTTTGATGCCTGTTTCACAGCAGAACACAGACGTGTTTTTCACATCCCTTATGTTTATTTCAAACTACAGAACTTTAAATCCATCCTATGCTCCACATGAAACAGCAGTTCATTAAATCTGTGATGATTTTCCACACTTTCAATTCTATCAACAGTTTTTTTTATTAGTCACGAAATACTGCTGTTTCATACTGCTTTGTAATTATGATTCGAGATGTTTATGCATTCATATACTGTAGGCCTGCAGAAAATAATCAGGTAACACTTTATTTTTATGCTCCACTTTAGACATTTTAGTAACTATAAGTAACTTTGCAACTCCATGTCAACCAGCAGTCCTTAGAGTATTAGTAGTCTAATATCTGCTAACACTTTATTTTGATGCTCCCCAACACACATTCTACTGACTACACTGTAAGTAACTTTGCAAGAACATGTCAACTTATTCTACTAACCCTAACCCAACAGTCTACTGATACTCTAATGAGAGGTACGCACTTGACGTAGTTGCAAATTAAAAACGGTTAGTTGACATTTAGCTGCACTAAGTTACTTATAATTAGAGGAATGTCTAAAGTGGACTGTCAAAATAAAGTGTGACCAATATTTCTTTTTTTCGTTTAAAGATGGAGTACTAAACCTGATACTCCTACCATATCCTGCATTCAGCCTTCTGATAGATTCGCTCACAAAATACAAATACAAAAATTCTAAATTAAAAAGCTTTATTGCTTTACACATTCAAATTTAAATATAATTCGAATTGGAAAGATATTTAATATATATATACTTTCTCAAATTATTCTATTTCTATTAAATATTTCTACACGTTGGAATAAATATAAATAATAGATTCGCTCACAAAAAAAATAAAATAAAAAGCTTTATTGCTTTTTACATTCAAATTTGAATATAATTCGAATTGGGGAGAATATATATCTCTCTCTCTCTCTCTCTCTCCATATATATATATACATATACGGACCAAAAGTTTGGAAACATTACTATTTTTAATGTTTTTGAAAGAAGTCTCTTCTGCTCATCAAGCCTGCATTTATTTGATCAAAAATACAGAAAAAACAGTAATATTGTGATATATTATTACAATTTAAAATAATAGTTTTCTATTTACATATACTTTAAAAAAATAATTTATTCCTGTGATGCAACTGAATTTTCAGCATCATTACTCCAGCCTTCAGTGTCACATGTAACATCCAGTCTATCACATGATCATTTAGAAATCATTCTAATATTCTGATTTATTATGAGTGTTGGAAACAGTTCTGCTGTCGAATATATTTGATGAATAAAAGGTTAAAAAGATCTGCATTTATTCAAAATAAAAATTTTTTTTAATAATATATATTCTAATAATATACTTTCTTTACTATCACTTTTTATCAATTTAACACATCCTTGCTGAATAAAAGTATTGATTTAAAAAAGAAAGAAAAAAAATCACAAAAACAAAATTAATTACAATTAAAGTAAAACAAAACAATATTATATATTTATTTAAAAATTATATACATAACCTTTTCTTTTTACTTTTTATTCATCAAAGTATCCTAAAAAAGTATCACGTTCTAAAAAAATATTAAGCAGCAGAACTGTTTCCAACTTTGATAATGAATCATCATATTAGAATGATTTCTAAAGGATCATGTGATGATGATCCTAAAAATTCAGCTTTGCATCACAGAAATAAATGATAATTTAAAGTATAATAAATTTTAAAAACAATTATTTTAAATTGTAATAATATATCACAATATTACTGTTTTTTTCTGTATTTTTGATCAAATAAATGCAGTCTTGATGAGCAGAAGAAACTTCTTTCAAAAACTTAAAAAATAGTAATGTTTCCAAACTTTTGGTCTGTACTGTGTATATATATATATATATATATATATATACTTTCTCAAATTATTCTATTTCTATTAAATATTTCTACACTTTGATTGGAATAAATATAAATAACCTAATGATTTAAATGAACCTAAAGATTTGAAGGGAATTGCAGTCTGTCATAATAATAAACATATGTTATATGAAGATGATAACAGTCCAAATTAATTTTCACCACAAAACTTTTTTCACAACTTCAAATTGCAGTTTAGCATCCTGTGGTGCCAATTCGATTGTAATTTTAATTTATGAACTGAAAAAGAGACTAGTTTTACATTTAGAATGTTCCCTAACCCTAATTTATGGGGATAATTACTTTCGGCCTTTCAAGCGTGGAACATTAAAAAAGTCTTGCATATTTCTTTATTCATGTTATTTATTTGTTCAAATTGTGAGTGAAATGAAATATGTGTGGTGGATCTCGATGGACTGAATTCAGACCTTTGGAGTTTGTAAGCTTGGTGATTTCTCACTTTTCTGTCTTTGCTGCAATTTTTAAAACGCCGTTGTTTCACTCTTTTTGTTTTGGCTCATGGGCAGTTCTCAGGTCAGCTAGCCTGAGCAGACACACATGATGTGAGTGTTTGCACTCTTCGCCTTCGCTCTGTGATCTGTGGACTGGCATCTGTGTGCTCCATAAACACGCTTTCATCTCTGTGGTGTTCGATGCAGTCATTTACAGCATGTTTTGTGTTTATGCTCATGCTTTTTCTGTGGAAAAAAAGAAAAGAATGCTGATTGTTTTGTTTTTGCAAGAGGTTCTTTGGCTGCTTTGCTGTTGCCATTACTGTTAAAAACATTTATGAAACACTGAATATTTTGTTTAAACATCATCTGTTCAGCAACATGTATCTCTACTCTTTTAATTTAATATTTTAGTTTTAAATTTTAATTAGTTTTAATTAGGGCTGTCAACCAATTACAATTTTTAATCTAATTAGTTACATGACATGCCGATTAATGAATCAAATTAATCACAAGTTATTCGCACATAAATTTTGGCTGAGAAATTACCCTCCAAAAATCGTTTTAAGTCATTGTTGTGTTAGATGAGAAAAGCCTTGAATAAACATTGCTTTTGATTTAGCATTGCATAAATAATGATAATAATTCAGTATTATTATTTTTAATTATAATATTAAAATATTGTAATAATTGAATTTAAATGATACAATAAATATGATTTTTTTTTAGCTTAAACGGCAGTAGATGGCAGCAAGTCACTGTCTTAATGAGCGTGTCCTTTCACTAATCAATCATTCAACTGATTTGTTTAAAAAAAGTATGTTCAAGTATGATGAACGAGTCATTGAATCACTGGCTCACTCGATTCATTCAGTAACAAAACTGCTGTCTACTGCTCCTTGTTTGGAAGTATGAAATTGAGTAAAACAGACAATATTGTATCTAAAATGAAACACTTTAACTTGTTTATTGAACTACTGTATATAATCAGTATCACATTCACAATCCTGCAGATCGGGAAAAAAATACTTGTGTTATATTGCTAAACTGTATCATATGATACAAGACGACAAAACCATACAGGGCATTTTTTCGCTCATATCTTGAAATGAAAGATGACAGTACAGATTTGATCTAATTTTAACATAATTTTCCTATAATTAATCGCACCCAGTGAATACATTCAATCGACAGCCCTAGTTTTAATACATTATTTTTAGTTGGCATTTGGCATGTAATGAGTGTGATGAGAAATCCCGTGTCCTTAATGGTAACAAATACCTAGTATCGTCTGTCATACCACTTACTGTTTCCAACAAATGAATTTTTGTTATTATTTCAGGCCAGCACTCGCTAACCCACAGCCGTGATGTCAGCACCATGGACACGCTCCCTCTCAACGACAACTTCAACAACAGCTACTCACAGCGAGAGGACGACTACGAAGACCCTGCGTTGTGCTGCCCGCCTGCTGACGCTCTGCGTCTTGATGACGTTGCCTTTGAGAAGATGATCATCTCCGAGCTGGTACACAACAACCTGAGGCCTCGCCGGCCGCCCCAAAGCCAATCCGGCTCAAAAAGCCAACCGGCGTCTGACAGCAGCCACCGGGATCCGCAGGAGACCTTCGACGGGGGTGTCGGAAATAGAAACCGGAGTGAAGATGATGCCACAGTTTCCGACACCTCCGCTTTGCCGCCGTCCTCCAGCCACCCGGCGCTGGAGCTGCTTCTCCTCCACCCCAACGACCGGGAGGCCCTCGAGGCCCCGCTTTTGCCCCAACGAACTCACTCGCTCCTTTACAATGCTCAAAAGGCCAGCAGAAAGGCAGAACAAGATGAGGAAAGCGCGAAAGAGTTAGACGACACGCCATCGCCGAATAACAGGGACTCGTTGTACACAAGCATGCCCAATCTCAGAGACTCCCAGTCCTCCGAATCCCCCGACCTTGTCAGTGGACAGGACGACGGCTCTCCTTGCTCTTCCGCCCAAAGTGAAACCGAGGAACAGTGCTACAAGAGCTTGCCCGACCTGGGAGACGGGACTCAACCGCTTTCCTACTATCAGATCAGCCGCCGAGGCACTAGCGAGGGCTGCATTGGCCCCGGGATCCCCGAGGGCGAACCCTCTAGCGATGGACAGATGCAGCTAATCACCAGCCTCTGAGCCAAGAATGTACGCTTTCCTTCCTTTTCTTCTTTTGCTTCTCCCATCCACAGACGACAGCGAATCAACGGCACAATGAATTGTTTTTTAGTAACAGAACTCTGGTCAAACTCTTCTGTCGTACTGATCAAACTGCTCGAAGTGAGCAGAAAGTGTCAAGACTGGCATCATCTACGTCTGCCAAAAGCTTTGTACAGTATACATATATAAAAAATAATAAACATGCCAATGTCTGATTTTTGTAGGACTTTGAAAAGTCTCCCAGCCAGTTCGCAGGTGAATCTTCCCTTCTTGGAAAGGCTGTGATACAGGAAATGAAAAGAATGAATTAAAATCCCAGACTCAGGCCTTATATTTTCTCTATTGCACAAATAACTGTTGTACGAATGACAACTAAAGAAAATCTATTTTGCAGTACCATGTGTAAAGAAAGCCAGTTCAGCCCGTAATCACCACATCTGCACTTGTGAATGATGTGTTCAGTTATGGATTTTATCATGAAAGAAGTATTATTCCAACAAAAAAAAACAAAAAAAAAGCATCCTCCTTATTTTTCTTTTTAGCTTAATGGAAGTTGTGTCTTGCACAAATTTGGAGTGAATTGGACTAATCTGTAATTTGTTTTACTTAAAAAAAAAAAAATGCTTTGACTTTGTCAGGGATCATTAACATTCATACAGGTCAACACGATATCTCCGTATTTGGCACTACATAATTTATTATATGAAGTATGAAATAAAAAGGGTTGGAACGAAAGTGGGTGTGATGTAACACTGTTGATATTCACTTCAGTCTTTTTCAAGACCCCATTGTCGTTGCAGATGTACATTCAACTCTTGTTTGATATTGAATAAATGTGATGATTTTTTTCTTGTTTGCAGATATATCATTCTCATTCATTGAAGCATCAAACTAGCCAAACAATTTTATTATATGACAAAATCAAAAATATTCTAAGATCTCTTCATAACTTGCCTGATGATTTATTTGCAATAAATTGCTAGTTATTTGTATTATTATTATTTGTGTGTGTGTGTGTGTATGTGTGTTTTAGCAAACCTTTGAAATGATTTACAACCCATTTATGCTTCATTTTTTAATTTGATTAGTTGACAGTATGTATTTTATGGTTAGCATTAGAATTAGGGTTTGGTTTTGGGTAATTGCATGTAATTATGCATAATTTGTTATAACTATCTTAAGAACACATAACATGTTTAAAGGCAGGGTAGGTGATTTGGCTCAAAAACATTTTGTTATGCTGGTTGAAAGTCTCTTCACATCCCGATAGCACTCACTGAGTTCAGTGGTTTAAATGTACTTACATCACAAATTTGCAGAATAATGATAAATTTGACCTCAAACCTGATTTAGGAGATGCTTGGGACCATGATACATCGGATTTTTTTTTTTTTTTTTTTTTTACTTTTCCAGAACATTTTGATTAATATAAGTAAATACTTTAACCACTTAATTACAGTTATCTACTTTATTTTAGTTTTTACTTGGTTTTTTTTTTTTTTTTTTTTTTTTTTTTTACATTAAGGGGAAGTGCTTAAAACATATCAACCAGGCCCTATATATTTTACACCATATTATAATTAGTGTTAACAACAGAGTTATGTAAATAAAATCAGGGAAAAATATATTTTGTGGTCATAAACTGAAAATTAATTTAGTAAAATTGTGGCCACAAATTAAACAAAATGGGGGGAAAAAAAGACCTTGTTTATTCCTGTATGTTGTGCTTAGGTTAACAAATACTTTTTATCGATAAGCCACTTTTTATCACTAGGCCATAAAAAATACTTAATGCAAATATGTGAAATCTTGGCAAATGCATTGCAAGTGCAGCTGAACTTGCACTTCTATCACCGTGACGTAAAATGGAAATAAAGGAATGAGAAACTGTCAGTAGCTGATACTTTGGACTGAAAATCTTTCAATTTTTGAGGGATTAGTTAAACCTTTCTTCACAACACCTGGAAGCAAAGGGTGAAATGCCAAGAAAAACACATGACTCCAACGCAAGCCATTTTAGGTCAAAGCTTCAACCCCACTGTGGGAAGCTTGGAATTTCAGAGAGAACCAAAGCCGATAATATGTTTACTTGACTGATACAACTAAAGCCAAAAGTATATTTCATTTGTCCACATTCCTTTCCAGCTTCAGGATTTTTGTCATCAGCTGATGTCCACACAGACAGCGCTGAATGAGAGCTTAAAAAGAAAGATCTGCCTTTCATGGTGGAGTGTACTTTAAAAGGCTTGCATGCTTGACTGTGCACAAGATGGAGTGGAATGTGGACAATTAAGTGTTCCTAAGTCTTAAGTCCACTTGTGCTTCCACAAACACTCACCAAATCCTCAATGCCACCTGAGGATGCAGCCTACATTCTTCAAGCATGACTCCCTGATGCAAGAGCAAATCTGTGGACAGCAACACACTGTGCCAGATCTAAAGTTGGGTATGAGTGCATTCCCTGATTGTAGACCAGTGATTCCCAACCACGTTCCTGGAGTACTCCAACAGTGCACATTTTGCAATTTTCCTTAATCAAACAGGTCATCAGCTCATAAGTTTAGACTCTGAGACCTGAATGGTTGTCAGACGAAGGAGGGATGCAAAATTTGCAGTTACTCCAGGAACATGGTTGGGAACCAGCCGCTACATTTACATGGACACCCTTTGTTTCAGTCAGAATGAAATCATTCCAGTTGATGAATTTGACCATAGTGTTTACGTGAATGCCAAATAAAGTGATTGGGTTGATGTGAGCATTTATATGCCTCAGGTTTCCAATTTTACAGTATATACCCTCATCAGATACTGCAAATGTAACGATTTATCCACAGTGATAGATTTGCACCATGCAGGACTTTTGAGCCAAGGCAACTGCCTTTTATAGAGAGTCCCTGTCCCAAACTCTTGAGTATGTCTGCATAGTAGAGAAGCTTTCAGGAAGAGATGCCTAAAAAGACAAAGCAGCAGCCAAAGACCTGATGGAAACAGGTCCTTAGAGGATGACATCTCTGTCACCTCCTCTAAAATAAAGGACAAGACTTCTTGAATCAGGATCTGGTTCATTTGTCATGTAACTCAATCACGGTCATGCTTTCAAGAGCCTTAAAAGATGGTCAGTTAAAAGCACAATTTTGTGGAGTTGCTAACAATCCAATTAATGGGACATCCATAAAACGTTTGTCCCAGGTGTGCATCAATGCGACAGTACTAACTGCAACAAAACAATCTGCCTGTATTAACATCAGCCGAATGAGATGCATAAAAGAGACCCATAAACAAGCAAACAGCATCAGTGCCCTTTTATCAGCATGTTTTTAAGACATAACACCAGGCTTAATGAAAGTCTTAAACACCTTCAAAAAGCTTTGCGAGGTTTTATGCATATATATTGCCTCATTCTTACTCGGGAAAAGCAGCCTGTCTCATCCTATTTCTATGTAATTATCACTCTTCAGGTGGAGCAGATTGTAAATTAACCACTGGATGCAAACTGCTGACAATGTTGTCGTCATATCCATTTTGCATGATGACAGTGTTAGTGTTTTATGCACATCCTGATTACAACAATTTTGACAGTGGGTGGTTGTTGTCAGGGACTGTTAAGTATGGAATGATTTCAGAAGTATTAAGGTTGCTGTTTTGTGTGTTATAATCATTCTCCTTCTTGAAATGTGTTGCTTGCATAAAGAAGGTTCATTAGTATCACTTGGTGTTAAGCAGCACAAACCTATTAGTTCAGAGAAAGAACTTTTTTACACAGTTCCAGCTTTAGGACATTTCTGTAGTCTTAAAATGTGTTTGTCTAAGCAAATCAATTTGTTTGTGAACCAATGCATCAGCAGATAAATTAGGCCACAATGATCTGGACTGTTACAAGGCTTTGGAGACAGTGTTCAGTCTTCTTCTTTACTACTATGGAGTATTATAGTTCCCAAAGTATTCAAACGTGTAGTAGAGACAGTGAGAAAAGCATGGTTTGTTCCAGGTTCTCAGCCAGCTCTAGATAAAATCCTTGTGGAAAAGAATGATTAATTTGCAGAAATGGACAAAGAGGTTGAAAACCCTGATAAGATGAGATAATCTTACCACAGTGCTCTTATCTCACAAAGGAGTACCGCAAGGATCTGTTTTAGGCCCTCTTCTGTTTTCCTTGTAAATGCTTCCCCTAAAAGCTCTACATTTCTTGTATAAGACCTTTTTTGTAGAGATTGTATTACAGACATTAAATACTCAGTGACCAATATTCTTTCTGTTGACACTCCATTGTTGCTTTCAGATAGAAGTGGATGACAAGTCTGAGTCAGCAAAAGAAAAGCTGACTTTCCGTATTGAGAACATTTGCAAAAGTTGGGAAAATCTGTAGTGGATTGTTTATATCCAGATTAACAAGGTAAAACTTTGATGTCGACCCCAGTGCATACTCTTTTTCTCTTTGTTCTGACTTAGGAGTAAAACCTATCATGTACAACCAAGTCAAACTTCCTTATCAAGGCCCTACCTTTGAAAGTACAGTTCTTGCATTTTAGCTTTTTTTACATTGAATTGTAAGGAATATTTGTCCATTTGGCCTCTTTGTGATTCAGAGGTACTACTGTACTGTTTCTTCCCTTACTTCAGATACTGAAACGCACTGCAAATGCCTGTTGAATAGCAGAAAGAAGAAGACGTACAGACATGGGGCAAATTTGTAGATACATTCTTTTGTTCTTTTCTGAGTGATGACTATGAGGTAGAAGCTGCACGAAGGCTGTTGGAGAGGAAACAAAGCTCACAGGAGAGTATTCATGACTTTCCATTATCAAAGTTTATGCCTGAGATAGAAAAAGGATATTCGATAGAGAGATCGTTCACACTACTGAAATTGTAATCCTTAACTAATCAGCCTGCTTGGAGGAATGGTGAGAACGGTGAGTATACTGGAAAGGATTGTTAAGATTCAGATTCTTAAATTTGTAATCCCACACTATGCTGACATGGAGTCTGAACTTAAAAAGACATCTGAGTTTCAGCATATGTCTCATTGGAGACATTTGGACTTGTAATAGTAAAAGCTTCCTTGATGACAGGCCTTCGGATTAACGCTGTGACATTTAGCCGATTATTGTCCTCTGAGTCAGATGGATAATTTACTCTTACCTCTCTCTCCTCTCAGCTCTGCTTTTCACATGCTTAATTTTTTGGTGTCATGTAATGATGGAGATAAAGGATTAACAACTAAAACCAAATCCAAAACTGTATACAGAAGTGTCGTCATCAAGGTTTGTGGACCAAAGCCAGTTGCTCAGAAGTGGCCTCAGAGCTAGTCGAGAATCTAATCAAAAGAAAACAACATCAAAATTGCTGTCCTCTGTCTTTCATGCTGAACAATTATTTGGACTGAAAGAAAGGAATAGTATTTAATTTTTGCATGCAGTAATCTGCAGTGGATTACTTTTGGGGTATTTTACCTGACACTACACTAATGGTTAAATACAAACTACTTTTAAATCAAAGTTTTCACATTTATAGGAAACTACTACAACACACAGTCCTGGTATAATTCAAATGGACACTGAAACTGAACTAAACAAAACAAACCTTTGGAACAGCAGTAAATGATAGAATTTTTGTTTTTAGGTGAGCGGTTCCTTTGAGGTCTAGATTTTTCTGTCAATAAATGATTTGTGAGAGGTTAAACAACATCCATTCAACACCACTGCCTGATGTCTTCTGGCACCCCTTTACTGCAAACTCCAAGACATATCAAAACAGTTGTGAAGTCAAGGATGGAGTATGTCCATTTTAACTTAGGAGAGCAACTGCAGCACTACCTGAGGGAGAGAACAGAAAGAATAACACTAGAGATATCATTCAATATAGATGGACTGTCAGTTCTCAAAAGCATCTGTGGTCTATCCTCTGTGCCATTCATCTCACAGCCATCAGACTCTTGTGACATTGACACTTGATCCTTCTAAACCAACAAAGTTGGACTTATTTGGTGAGGAAGGCCTAAAGACAAACATGGAGTTCTGCAGGTGAGAAAATGCAGGAATTAGATGGAGCAATATCTGAAACCATTATAGATGAAGTGCTTAGAAATCTCTAGTCGCTGCTGTGACTGTTGCAGTTGCTGTTGTGCCTGAGTTTAGATGCAATGACCTTCAAACATCACAGATGTAATGATATCAAGGCAAAAGAAGACATTAATGATTTTGATAAATTATCTCCCTGAAGTGAGAGTAAGGGGGTGTTTACACAACAACATTTTCAAATAAAACGTTTTATGCATTTTGGCCATTCATTTACTTGACAACACCATTTTGGGGGTCTGAAAATGCAAACTTTTAAAAACAGGCTTCAGAGTGCAAGGTTTAAAAAAATAATAATACTGTTATCATGTCTGTGTGGAAATGTTGACATCATAAGCACGTGTGTTATGTGTTCAGTCCACAGGTACAGTAGGGGCGGGGCCAAGATGGCAGCGTGATAGGTGGATGCGTTTTCGGAGGTGTCATCAGGAAATTTGAAATAATACCAACTGGCTTAAGACCAGCATAAACCAGCAAAGGACCAGCATAAATTAGCAAAGGACCAGCTTAAACCAGCAAAGGACCATCTTAAACCAGCATCCCAGCTTCAAAACATGCCTAACCAGCATATGCTGTTTTTTTCAACAACACGGCTAATAATGTTCTGTATTAAAAAAACACACACACACTTCTTTTTGCATACTTGCAATAGAAAAACATGCAAGGTTGTGAAATATATATTATTTAATTTTGTACTCGAGGATTATGTTCGATTATATATTGTTCCTATCGCAATTTAAAGTTTTGTCCATTCAGATTTAAGAGGTGTTAGATTTGTTTTTGGTGTTTAATGGAATTTAAATTGAATTCCTTTTCTGTTGTATCTTTAAATGTAAGGGGTTTACGTGATGCTGTAAAGAGGAAAGCTGTTTGTTTGTTCTGTAAAAGCACAGAGACTCATATAAAACTCCTCCTCTAAAAAAAAACCAATTAAAAATGAATTAAAAATTTTGAAAAAATTGGAAATTAAACACTATATATTGCAGCCACGGCTTTAATCACTCTGCTAGAGTTTTAATTCTTTTGCACAAATTTAAAGGGCAAATACTTGGGGTAAGGTCATCTGTCGAAGGGAGATGGATTATTTTATCACTTAAACAGGATAATGCAAACTTTGTAATTTGCAATATTTATGGTTGTAATTCTCGATCGGATAATAGGTCTCTATTTTTTCAAATCCTCTGACCTGAAAGAAACACTTGTTAAATACCCCGACTCTATTATGATTCTAGGCGGTGATTTTAATGACCGTGTTGACTGCACTTTGGACAGATTTCCTCCCGCAGATGTAACAATGGTCTTCATTTAAATAGTAACATCTTAGCATTATGTGCAGATTTTTTTCTTACTGATACGTGGTGTTTTTTTCACCCTGATTTACATGAATTCACTTGGCCTAATAGAAATAGGTCTTCCCAATGAAGAACTGACCTCTTTTTGCTCTCTTGCTCAGCTCATCAATTTGTAAAAGATATATTTCTCACTCATTTGGTCCCCTGTCAGATCATAAACAAATAAGTTTAAAATTGTAGCAATACTGATAAAATTCCTAGGTTATGTGGTTATTGGAAATTTGATAATTCACTCTTAAAAGATGTTTCCTTTAATGATAGAATTAAAAACGTACTTTTACAGATATTCTCAAAAAAAAGAAAAAAAAAAAAAGAAAAAAAATGAGGACTTTTATTTTTTAAACATAAGATTCTATATATATATATATATTATATATATATATATATATATAAAAAAAAAAAAAAAAAAAAAAGGCTAATAAAAAAAAATATATGAACTCTTAAATAAAATAAATATTTTATTGCAAAAAAAAAAAAAAAAAAAAAAAAAAAACTTTCGAAGAAGAACTGCATTTAAAGGACTTAAATATTCAAATTAATCAAGCTTATCTGGACTTGGCCAGGAGGGCTTTTATTAGATCTAGAGCAAAATAGCTTGAGGAAGGACAGACCAATTCCAGTTATTTTTTTGCATTAGAGAGGAATTTCAGGAAAAATCCATTTGTGAAAAATCCAAAAATGATTTTCTTCTTTTGATACTACCTTTTATAATGATCTTTACACTTCTGAATTTAATATGGATAATTGTGAGAATTTTTTGGAAACGATTAGAAATCATATTCATGTCATTGATGATGATTATAAAGATATTTGTGAGGCCACTTTGACAAAAGAGGAAATTAAATCTGCTCTATTTTCCATGAAATGAAGGAAATCCCCTGGTGTTGATGGATTTTCCGTTTAATTTTATATTAATTTCTGGAATTTAATACAATCTCCTTTGCTTTTCATGTATAGTGAATGCATTGCTCAGAGAGAAATGACTTCATCAGTGAAACAGGGTATTATTTGCCTTATCCCAAAGCCTGAGAAAGATTCTCTCTTAATTGCACAATAGCCAATTACACTTCTTACAGTTGACTATAAGATCTTGGCCTTGGTATATGCACAGATTAAAATTTAAGCTTAATCACATTATTGCAGAAACACAGTCAGGTTTTGTTAAAGGCAGGCACATTAGTAATAACTTGTTTTAGATTTAATGGATTATGCTGATTTTGTGAAATCTGAAGCTATTATACTCTTCTTAGACTTTGACACCATTGAGCATGAATTTCCCCTGCAATCTCTTAAATTCTTTGGTTTGGGGTCTTCGTTTGTAAATAAAATTGAAATGTTTTTATAAAGGAATTACCAGCTCTCTCATAGTCAATATGTTCACCTCACAAAGATTTTCTATAAGATATGCTGTTAGACAGGGTTGACCTTTTTTGCCCCTTTTTATTTATTTTGGATACTGATTTATTATCATTAAGTATTATGCACAATCAGATTCTGAAAGGTATTTCCATCTTTGATAGGGAAATTAAAATCTCTCAGCTAGCTGATGACACCACTCTTTTTTTAAAAGATAAAAATCAACTTTCTAAAGCCGTTCAGATAATTAAACAATTCTTGTGTGCTTCCGGGTTAAAGCTAAATTTGTCAAAATGTGAGATAATGTCACTGAATAAATGTGATGACACATTAATTCAGGGTATTCCAGTTAAAGACACAATAAAGTATTTATGTATTTAAGTATCAAAAAATATAATAGCCAGACAACAACTTAATTTTTCCAGTAGAATAAAAAAAGACTCAAAATATTTTTAATCTTTGGTTACAAAGAGACCTTTCTCTTTACAGTAGGGTTCTCCTCTCTAAAGCGGAAGGTCTTTCTCGCTTCGTCTATCCATCACTTTCTTTATATGTCAATGATTGTACTATTAAAGGTGTTAATAAACTTCTCTTCAACTTTATATTGAAAAATAGGTCCATAAACTTTAAAAAAGCAGTGATATCTAATTGTAGAAGTGATGGGGGACTAGAAGCTATAAACTTTCATAACACCGTTTACACATTTAAAATAAACTGACTAAGAAGGCGTTTAATAAATCCAAATTCTTAAAATGATCTTTATCTTAAAATGTTATTATATGCATAACAAACTCCTAGTACCGGCACATATTGTGGCAACGAAGATGAAACCTTAATACATTTATTCTATTCTTGTGAATTTGTTCAGAAATTTTGGGTTGATTTGTATTCCCATTTAAACAACCCCCCCATCTTTGCACAATCTTTTATCTTGAAAGCTACTATTTGTTATTACTCCGACTCTGCCAACAGATCTAAAGAGTATATATTTAACTTTTTGTTATTTTAATTGGCAAATTTTTCATCCATAAGTAAATTTATGGGCTCAATTCCTACTCTTTCACATTTTCTGATTGAGGTCGACTCACTGCTCACATCATTTTGTTTGACTAGCAATAAAAAATGTATTAGGTTTTTGGATTTATATGGAAAATGTATTTCTATTGACTCTGATTAAGTTTAGATAGCTTTCCTTCAGTGCCTTTCTAGTCCACAGGTACTGTACTGTATGTGCACAGGGGAGTAGTGTTTCTTTACTGAGTGACATCGCCATCTACTGGCCTGGCATGCATAATACAGTGCTTTTGGTTATTTTTGTGGATTGGTATAAACACTGAACAGGGATCATTTTGACAAAGTTGTCATATGTGAAAAAAATGCCTGTTTTCAGTAGCCATTGTTGTGTGTATGTACCCTGTGAGTTCTGTTGGTGTATGTTGATCAGGAAGATACAGACATTTTTACAGATGACTAAAGAAAATAAAGGGGTAAAGTAGATTTTTTTTTCTTTTTCTTTTTTTAGGTCTTGTAAAAAGCTTTGATTAAAGAGACAGGAGAGGGTGGATTTATATGGTTTGCTTTTTTTTTTTTTTTTAAATATGGCAAGGGATATCCAGACAAGGGCATTGCTCTTTCAATTAGTAACGCAACAAAATATGGATGTTATGTTAGTACAAAAAAAAAAAAAAAAAACTGGAAAGGATTTTTGGACAAAGGATGGTTTGAAAACTGTAGATGTTTCCAAAGCCTCTTTTTGCAGCTATTTTGAAAGCCATTATCAACAAGTGGAAATAAAGGGGCTCTACAATAACGATCCAAAGAACAGGGCACCTGTCAAAAGCTGATGTAAAAACAAGATGAAAACTTGTCAAGGAAGCTGCCAAAAGACTTATAGTAACTATAAATGAGCTTGCTGCATGTGACAATGATATCCTGCAGTCTTCACATGTCTGGGCCATGGGACAGGATGACCAGACATAAGCCATAAACCATAAGCCAAGTGGGGAATACAAACTGTCGGCAGGCCACCAAGTCCCAGGATGAACTCCAGACGAGTCGGCGTTAGGCAGAAGTCAGCACTGGGAGATCAATCAGAAGCAGCACCATTAAACGAGGGTTTGAGACGCAATATTCAGATGCAGGCAGGAAGGTCAGACACCAGCAGACAGAACAAAAATACAAGGGAATATACTAGAAAATATAATATTACATAATACATATCCATATGGAAACTTGTATTATGCTAATATTTTTCAGTATATCGCAATGTATGCATGGACCATGAATTGCTATATATTACAAAAAATGTATAGTGTGTGTGTGTGTGTGTGTGTGTGTGTGTATACAGGGTTGTGAAAGGTTACTTTTAAAATGTATTTTGTTACAGATTACAAAATGCATGCTTTAAAAAGTATTTTTATATATACTTAATTTAAGTAACTTAATCTAAATACTTGGGATATGTTGGCAATACTTAAGGTAAGTAAGGGGGCATATTAACTTTGATGTGTTGTTTTTATGTTAACCACCTCTAAATAAAAATGGGTGGCATGAATATATTTATAACAGTTATGAATGGATAAATAATGCTATGAGATTAATGTTTTAAATAAAACAATTTGAACATAGAAATATAAAATGATGGGAAGAAAATATGTTTTTAAATATGAAATTGAAACCGCCAGTAGGTGGTGGCAAAGATTTTTGTTTTTGGAGACGTGACCTCAGTAATACAATAATACAGTAAGCTTTTAATGAAGCAGCTCAACATTCCCATGGTGGATGGAAAACAAGATTTTACATTTAAACCTTAATATACTGACTGCAATGTTACATCACAGTATAAATATTTTATTGCACTATATACTCATATATTATATATATGTTTAAATAGCTATACTAAAACACAGAGTACCACATTTTATGTAAATCTGTATATTATGAAGTTTATTATTGAATATACAATTTCATACATTAAAATAAATACTTTGTCACATATTTTTCAATATGAAATGTACCAATTCCTTATGCATTATTCAAGTAGTTGTAATATATTTAACACAAAATACTGTTCAGTATTTTTCATATAGCCTTACATTAAGTAAGTTTAAATACTGATTAAAATATGAGTAAATATATTTTCTTTGCATAAAGGAATTAAGGCAAGTGAATAGTTTGATTGATAGCACTGATCGCAGAGGCAAAGTTGTTCAGAATAAGGAGATCTGTCATATGATATGAAGATTTACTGTTTATGTGAATATTTTTTTTTTTTTTTTTTTTGCAATTTGGGGCAATTTACCATATAAATATTGAGTTTTTGAAGCCTTTTAAAACTGTTATAGTGCCACCTATGGTCCAATCTCCATTGTAAACTGTGCAATGCTTGTTAAGAGTCACCTGACATACAGTGGTGTGAAAAAGTGTTGGCCCCCTTCCTGATTTCCTTATTTTTTTGCATGTTTGTCACACTTTAATGTTTCAGATCATCAATCAAATTGAAATATCAGTAAAAGCAATGTGTCTGTTACAGCGCTGTGGAGGAATGTTAGTCCACTCATCTAAGCAGATTTGTTGTAATTAATGTCACATTGGAGGGTTTTTGAGCATGAACTGCATTTTTAAGGTCATGCCACAGCATCTCAATAGGATTCAGGTCAGGACTTTGACTAGGCCACTCCAAAGTCTTCATTTTGTTTTTTCTTTCAGCCAGACCATTCAGAGGTGGAATTGCTTGTGAGTTTTGGATCATTGTCCTGCTGCAGAACCCAAGTTCGCTTCAGCTTGAGGTCACGAACAGATGGCCGGACATTCTCCTTCAGGATTTTTTTGGTAAACAGCCGAATTCATGGTTTCCATTTATCACCACAATTCTTCCATGGGGGGGCCCTGAAGCAGCAAAAACAGCCCCAGACCATCACATTACCACAACCATATTTTACTGTTGGTATGATGTTCTTTTTCTGAAATGAGGTGTTACTTTTTACGCCAGACGTAATGGGACACACACCTTCCAAAATTAAAACTGTTGTCCCTCGTCAGTTCCAAGTCGTATTTTCCCCAAAAGTCTTGGGGGATCATCAAGATGTTTTTCTGGCAAAAACTGAGACGAGCCTTTAGTTTTCTTTTGCTCAGGCAGTGGTTTCCGTCTTGGAACTCTGCCATGCAGACATTTTTGCCCAGTCTCTTTGCTTGTATGGTGGTGGAGTCATGAACACTGACCTTGCAAATGAGGGCAAGTGAGGCCTGCAGTTCTTTGGATGTTGTTTGCGGGGGTCTTTTGTGACCTCTGGGATGAGTCATCGCTGTGCTCTTGGGGTAATTTTGGTCGTGGTCGGCCAGGTCACTCCTGGGAAGGTTCTCCACTGCTTTTCCATGTTTTTGCCATTTGTGAATAATGGCTCTGACTGGGGTTCGCTGGAGTCCCAAAGCTTTAGAAATGGCTTTATATAACCTTTTCCAGACTGATAGATCTCAGTTACTTTCTTTCTCATTTGTTTCTGAATTTCTTTGGATCTCGGCATGATGTCTAGCTTTTGAGGATCTTTCGGTCTACTTCACTTTGTCAGACAGGTCTATTTAAGAGATGTCTTGATTGTGAACAGGTGTGGCAGTAATCAGGGCTGGGCTGTGGCTAGAGAAAATTGAACTGTGATTAAACCACAGTTTGAACCAGGGGGGCAAACACTTCTTCACACAGGGCCATGTAGTTTTGGATTTTGTTTTCCCTTAATAATAAAAACCTTCATTTAAACACTGCATGTTGTGTTTACTTGTGTTATCTTTGTCTAATATTTCAATTTGTTTGATGATCTGAAACATTAAAGTATGAAAAACATGCAAAAAAAAAAATAAGAAATCAGGAAAGAGTTTTGAGATTTTGTTTACCGTTTTATAAGCTTTTGGGTAAATTTGGGACACACCTCTTTTCTAAATGACCCCTGTTATAGCCAACCAAAGGACAAAATTCAACATTTTTTTTTTTTTTTTTTATAATTATTGACCTAAAGAGTCCAGAGAATATTGCTGCAGTTGGCTTGATTGAGATTAAGCAAAAACCTAGGACTAGTTCACGAAAAGTAGGTATGAAGAAAAGTATTGTAAGAAAGTATGTCCAGGAAACTTTGCATGCTTGGTCAGAGTATACTCGGACACATGTTTTCACCAAGATTCGTAAAGTTTTGAGTTTTAATTTAGGTTTTAATAGGCTTTTGGGGTATATTTTGACCACACTACTTTTCTAAATTATCCCGTTAAAGGTAAACAAAGGACAAAATTCAACATGTTTTGATAATTATTGATCTAGATAGTCCAGAGAATATTACTACAGTTAATTTGGTTCTGATGGGGCAAAAAACCTAGGAATAGTTCGCAAAAGTAGGTTTTAAACATTTGTAAATAATAATGAACAATTTGATGACAGCAATGGTTTTTGATTCAAACTGTGTTAATTACTTTCAAAGACTAAGAGTCACTTATTTCTGTATTTCTTCAGGCTGTGTAATGAATTCAACAGATCTTCTCACCTGTGGTTCAAGTAGCATCAGTTATGCTCAAGTATCCGAACAAACATGATAAAACAGCAATCAACGAGATTGCTGTCATCCTCCCGACCTACGATCTCACAACAATCTCTGCTGGAAAATGCGCTGATTTAGTGCCTTGTAAAAATCATGCTTTTCAGAAGGCGGGGCATAGAGGAGAAACAATAATGTACAGTATGTGGAAATTAATGTGTTTTTTTTTTAACCTTAAACCACATAAACACATTTCATTACACCAAATACACAAAATAATGTTCTTTTTAGCAGGTATCATATGACCCCTTTAAGGCAAATATCTTTCAGCGCTATACCCTCTAGTATTGTTTATCTAAAGCCAAACGCACTTTTAAGCCCTTTCAGCTCCGTGCGCTTTCTCTCTCTCCGGACGCGCGCCGTCGCGGATGACGCGGTTTTAACAACACCAGAAACACGGATAGCAGCAAAATGATAGATTAGGCTACTTTCAGAAAAACAGCAGAAAAAAACAATGCTGCAAATATAGTTCTTTTTCTTACTATCTATCTTTATTACACGGCTCTGTGGAATACTTGATTCTGATTGGTCAGTCGCGACATTCCGAGGTATGTTATCCCAGGCGCTGTAACGTTACTCTTGCTTGAACTATTTTTGTTCTTGGTGGAAGGGTCCGTGTATCTTTTGGTCATTGGATTTTTTGTTTAATATTGAAAGTAGAAAAATGAGGCTC